>NW_006923617.1:20302-22884 GCF_000298275.1 Orycteropus afer afer | reverse complement strand
CAGAAATGTGGTAGTTAAAGTTATGTGTCAACTTGGCAGGGCCTGGTTTTGAGTGGCCGGGCAGCTGGATGTAGTTATTCCCCATGGAAAGATTGGTAATCAACTCCATGTTGGAACCTACTGGAGCAGCTGAGTAGCTGCCTTAGGGATCTGTTTCCAACATATAAGAGGAAGCGTTGAGAAAGGTCTGCAGCTTTTGGCATGCTTGAACCCTGAACTGAGTCTTCATTTAGTAGCTTGGCATGTTTCCTGCCAATCTTGGGACTGTCCTTGGGCTTAAACTAGTAACATTATTTTGTAATATTGATACTCTGCCATTTTATTTGTTGACCTTGGGCTTGTTAGCCTCAGGAACCAGCAGCTGCCTAAGTGAAGAGACACCCCTAGCTCCAGTGGACTGGGAGCAAGAAACAGAGCAGAAGCCCAAGATTGAGGGGCTTTCAACCATCGCCTAGGGCTTGGAACTTTGAACTTGGATTTCTAGCCTCCAAAACTCTAAGAGAATATATCCCTATCTGTTCAAACAAAAACAAAACAAAACAAAAAAAAATTCATACATGAAGAAAGGAAAAGATCATTAAAAATACAGGAAATGAAAAAAATGGATGACAGAAGAGACTCTGAAACTTGTTCTTCAATGGAAAGTAGCCAAAGCAAATTGAAGAAATGAAAAGATAAAAGAGCTTAACAGAAGCTTTCAAAGAACAGCTCAGGAAGACAAAGTAAATTACAATGAAATGTACAAAGGCAAGAAGCTAGAAAAACATTTCTCAAGCTGAAAGAATTGAAGAAAAACTCAGGCTCAAGCTGCAATATTGTAAGATACTATGGCAAAAATGTAGACTGATGCAGGAGGTATCAAAAACAGATGGAAGGAATACACATAATCACTGTACAAAGAGAATTGGTTGATGTTCATCTATTTCAGGAGGTTTTGTATAATCAAGAAACAATGGTATTGAAGGAAGAAGTCAAAGCTGCACTGAAGGAATTGGCAAAAAACTTGGCTCCAGGAAATTATGGAATACCCATTGAGATGTTGCAACAAATGGATGCGACTCTGGAGGCACTCACTCAGCTATGCCAAGAGACTTGGAAGACAACTACATATCCAGCTGACTGGAAGAGGTCCACATTTGTACCCATTCCAAAATAAGGTGATTCCACAGAATGTAGAAATTATCGAATAACATTATTGATATCAGGAGCTCTGGTGGCATAGTGCCTAAGGCATTTGACTGCTAACCAGAAGGCTGGTGGTCCAAACACTCCAGCCCCTCCTCAGAAGGAAGGTTAGGCAAGTGATATCACCTCGAAACCCAAAGAGGGGTCACTATAAGTCGGATCTGACTCCACAGCAGTGAGTTAGGTTTTTTGGTTTTGTGTCATTAATTTCACACTCAGGTAAAATCTTACTGAAGATAATTAAAAAACAGTTGCAGCAGTATATTGACACAGAATTTCCAGAAATGCAAGCTGGATTCAGAAGAGGACATGGTATTAGGGATATCAGTGCTGATGTCAGATGGATCTTGGCAGAAAGCAAAGAATACAAGAACAATGTTTACTTGTGTTTTTTGACTATGCAAAAACATTCAGCTGTATGAATCATAAAAAATTATGGATAACATTGAGAAGAATGGGAAACAAGAACATTTCACTGTGCTCTTAAGTAAACTGTACATAGACCAGGAGGCTGTCGTTTGAACAGAACAAGGTGATGATGCGTGGTTTAAAATCAGGCACGGAGTATGTCAGGATTCTATCATTTCACCATACTTATTCAATCTCTATGCTGAGCACATAATCCAAGAAGCTGCACTATATGAAGAAGAAAGTGGCATCAAGATTGGAGGAAATATCATTAACAACCAGCACTATGCAGGCGACACAACCTTTCTTCCTGAAAGTGAAGATGATTTGGAGTACTTACTGATGAAGATTAAAGACTACAGTCTTCCATATGGATTACACCTCATCATAAAGAAAATTAAAACCCTCGCAGCTGGACCAACAAGCAATATCATGATAAATGGAGAAAAGATTGAAGTTGTAAAAGATTTCATATTACTTGGATCCACAATCAACACCCATGAAAACAGCAGTCAAGAAACTAAATATCATATTGCACTGGCCAAATCTGCTGCAAAAGACCTCTTTTAAGTGTTGAAGAGCAAAGATATCACTTCAAAGACTAAGGTGTGCCTAACCCAAGCCATGATATTTTCAGTCGCTGAATATGCATATAAAAACTGGATAATGAAAAAGGAAGACTGAAGAAGAGTTGATGCTTTTGAGTTGTGGTAATGGCGAAGAATACCCAAAGTACTGTGGACTGCCAAAAGAATGAATAAATCTGTCCTGGAAGAAGTGCAACCAGAATCCTCCTTGGAAGCAAGAATGGTGTGATAGTTGGAGCTGTGTGTCAACTTGGTCAACTTGTCTGGACCCCAGTTCTGTGTGGTTGTTCCCATGATGGGATTAGATGACTGTGTTCTGAGTGGCCAATCTGCCCAAGGGGAGTTTCCCTAGGGGTGTGGCCTGCTTCCAGGATATCCAGGGACATCCTGGGAAGAGAGACA
>NW_006923617.1:14273-19902 GCF_000298275.1 Orycteropus afer afer | reverse complement strand
ATTTTTTGTTTCTCTAGAAAACCCAGTCTAACACAAATGGTCAGACTTATTCTCACCTGCTGTGTTAGGCTAAGTTCTCTAGAGAAGCAAAACCAGTAAAGGTTATATGTACATATAGAGAAAAATAAATTTACCTTAGGAAAATGACTCATAGACTTATGGAAGTTGGCAAGTCCCAAGTTCTTGGATCAAAGGTCAAGCTGGAGGCTTTTCCTGACTCACACAGCTGCAGGGGCTGACGGGTTCAAGGTTGGCAGACAGTACCAGCTTTTGATTCCAACGAATGATGAATCCAAAGTCTCCAGGCCAAATGGTGGATTGTTGTGCTCACGGACGGTTGTAGGCAGCACAAGAGGATCCCGATCCACAGAACAGGGTTATTTTTTTTTTTCCCAGGATATCCATAAATATATTGGAATCAGTCCACACCCTTAGGGAAACTCCCTTTCAACTGATTGGCTGCTCAAAACATATACATCTTATCCCATCATGAAAATAACCTACATCACAATTGCTTAAACCACACAGAATTGTGGTCTAGCCAAGTTGACACACAGCTCCAACTATCACACCTACTTTGGTCATGTTGTCAGAAGGGACTAGTCCCTGGAGAAGGACATCATGCTTTATAAAGTGGAGGGTCAGGAAAAAGAGGAAGACCCTCAACATGATGGATTGACACAGTGACTGCAATGATGGGTTCAGGTACAGCAAAGGATTGTGAGGATGGTGTAGGACATGGTAATGTTTCGTTCTGTTGTACATAGGGTTGCCCTGAGTCAGAAACAACTAGACAGCACCTAAGGACAACAGCCCTCTTGTGATTTATCTTCCCTTCCTGTCCGACTCTTGGTAAGCTTCAAAGAATGATTCTTTCTGTGAATAAATCTTTTCCTGACTTTCTACAGCAGTGATCTCATAAAATATTTGTTACTTTGTGGTTGAGTAATTTCATTCAGTGTAATGTCTAGGTTCAGCCATGTTATGAGGTGTTTCTCTGATTCATTGTTATTTTTTAGCATTGCATAATATTCTATTGTGTGAATATATAATGCTTGTTTATCCATTTATCTGTTGATGGGCACTGAGGTTGTTTCTATGCTTTCATAATTGTGAATAATGCTGTGATGAACATGGATGTGCATATATCTGTTCATGTCATGGCTCTTAATTCTACTGCTAGGATATATACCTAGCAGTGGAATTCCTGGATCACATCATATTTCTATTTCCAACTTTTTAAAGAAGTGTCACACCATTTTCCAGAATAGTTGTGCCATTTGACAGTACCACGAGCAATGTATGAGAGTTCAAACCTCTTCATGTCATCACCAATATTTGTTGTTTTCTGTCTTAGTGCACCTCACTATCACTATTATTGCTGAGGTTAGATGATACCTCATTGTTGGATTGATTTTCATCTCTCTAATGGCTAATCAGTATGAGCATTTTTTCATATATTTGTTAAGTGCTTGAATATTTTCTTTAGTGAAGTGTCTATTCATGTCCTGTGTCCATTTCTTAAATGGATTGCTTGTCTTTTTTGTGTTAAGTGTTCGTGTATTCTACAAATTTTAGAGATAAGTCTTAGATCCGATATGTTGTTGCCAATTTTTTTTTTTTTTTTTTGCCCGTATGTAAGTTATCTTTTTATTCTTTTGGTGAAATCTTTTGATGCACATAAATGTTTAATTTTTAGGAGATCCCAGTCACCTAGTTCTGTAGTTTGTGTGTTTTCAGTTATGTTTGACAGTGTATTTATGCCATGTACCAGGGGCCCTAAGTTTGCCCTATTTTTTTTTTTTATGATGATCTTTATAGTTATAGCTTTTACATTTAGGTCTTTTGTCCATCTTGCATTAGTTTTTTAATATGGTGAGAGATATGGATCCTGTTTCATTTTTCCACAAATTTATATCCAGTTTTGCTGGTACCATTTGTTAAAGAGACTACTTCTTCCTCATTTGATGGGTTTCACCCCATCAATGGATCAGGCATCCATAGGTGGATGGATTTACTTCTGGGTTCTCAATTCTGTTCCATTGTTTATGTGTCGATCTTTGTACTAATACCAAACTGTTTTGACTACTGTGGCTGTATAGTAGGTTTTGAGATCAGGGAGTGTGAGACCTCTTACTTAGTTCTTCTTCTTTAGTAGTGCTCTTCTTTCTCTGTGGTTGCTTTCCTTTCCATATAAATTTGATGATTACTTTTCCCATCTCTTTAAAGAATGATGAGGAAGTCTGGAGGGGGTGGCATTATATCTGTAAATTGTGTTGGGTAGTATTGTCATTTTTTACAACATTAATTTTTCCTATCCTTGAGCATTCTGTATTCTTCCATTTACGTAGATACTTTTTGGTTTCTGGCAGTAGCATTTCATAATTTTCTTTGAATAGGTCTTTTGTGTTTCTGGTTAGATTTATTCCAAGTATTTCATCTTTTGGGTAGAAATTGTAAATTGTACTGTTTTCCTGATTTCTTTTTCAGAGATCTATTTATTAGTGTAGAAGAATCTGACTGATATTTGTATGTTGATTTTGTATCCTGCCACTTTGCTGAATCCTTCTATTAGTTCCGGTAGTTTCCTTCTTGAGTCTGTAGGATTTTCTATGTATAGGATCATATCTTCTGAAAATAGAGATACTTTTACTTCTTTACCAATTTGGATGCCTTTTATTTCCCTTTTTGCCTTATTGCTCTGGTAAGTACTTCCAATACAAAATTTAATAGGACTGATGGTAAAAGACATTCTTGTCTGGTTTCCATTTACAATGGGAACATTTTCAGTCTCTCTTATCTGAGAAATTCCAGAAATACAAGCTGGTTTCAGAAAAGGATGTGGAATGAGGGATATCATAACTGATATCAGATGGATCTTGGCTGAAGGCAAAGAATATTGGAAAGATGTTTACTTGTGATTTATTATGCAAAAGCATTTGACTTTATTGATCATAACAAATTATTGGATAACACTGAGAAGAATGGGAATTCCAGAACATTTAATGCGCTCATGAGGAACCTGTACATAGACCAGGAGGCTGTCATTCAAACAGAACAAGGGGATACTGCATGGCTTAAAATCAGGAAGGGAGTGTGTAGGGGTTGTATCTTTTCACCATAATTATTCAAACTGTATGCTGAGCAAATAATCCGAGAAGCTGGGCTATATGAAAAAGAACGTGGCATCAGGATTGGAAGAAGACTCTCGTTAACAACCTGAGATACGTGGATTACATAACTTTGCTTGCTGAAAGTGAGGATGACTTGAAGCACTTACTGGTGAAGATTAAAGACTACAGTCTGCAGTATGGATTACACCTCAATACAAAGAAGACAAAAACCCTCACAACTGGACCAATAAGCAGCATCATGATAAATGGAGAAAAGATTGAAGTTGTTGAAAAGTTCATATTTCTTGGTTCTACAATCAACACCAATAGAAGCAGCAGTCAAGACATCAGAAGATGTATTGCATTGGGCAAATCTGCTGCCAAAGACCTGTCTCAAGTTCTGAAGAGCAAAGATGTCTCCTTCAAGACTAAAGTGCACCTAACCAAAACCATAATATTTTCAGTCACCTGATATGCATGTGAGAGCTGGACAATGAACAAGGAAGACTGAAGAAGAATTGATGCTTTTGAGTTGTGGTGTTGGTGAAGAACATTGATAGTACCACAGACTGCTAAAAGAACAGATCTGTCCTAGAAGAGGTGCAGCCAGAATGCTCCTTGGAAGCTAAAATGGCAAGACTTCATCTCACCTCATTTGGTCATGTTTTCAGAAGGGACCATTCTCTGGAGAAGCTTGGTAAAGTGGAGTGTCAACAAAAAAGGGGAAGGCCCTCAATGAAATGGACTGACACAGTGGCTGCAACAATGGGCTCAGGTATAGCATAGATCATGATGCTGGCACAGGACCAGGAAGTGTTTTGTTTTGTTGCACATAGGGTCGTTATGAGTTGGAGATAACTCAATAACACCTAACAGCAGCAACAACTCATCAGAGAATAATGTTGGCCATTGGTTTTGTTGAGGAATTTCCCTTCTACTCATTTTGCTGAGAGATTTTATCAAGAATAATTGTTGGATTTTGTCAAATGCTTTTTCTGCACCAATTGATATGATCATGTTTTCCCCCCTTTATCTCATTTAGGCAATTGATTATGTTAATTGTTTTTCTAATGTTGAACCATCATTACATGTCTAGTATGAATGTCACTTGGTCATGATATATTTTATTTCATATGTTGTTGGATTGTATTAGTTAGTACTTTCTTGAGAATTTGTGTGTTAATATTCAAGAGGGGAATATTGATCTATAATTTTCTTTTTTAGTGATATCTTTGCCTGGTTTTCATACCAGGTTTATGTGTGTTTCACAGACTGAGTTCAGGAATAGTCCATCCTTTTCTATGTTCTAGAATAGTTTGAGTATAACTGATGTCAGCTCTTCTCTGAATGTTTGGCAGAATTTGCTGAGGAAGCTTTCTGGGCCAGGATTTTTTCGTTGTTGGGAGTCTTTTTTTTTTTTTTTTTTAATGACCTGTTCAATTTCTTCTTTTGTAATGGGTCAGTTCAAATTTTCTACCTCATTTTACATTAGTTTAGTTTGGCTAGGTAGTGTGTTTATAGAAATTTGTCCATTTCTTCTAGGTTTTCAAATTTGTTGGGGTACAGTTAGTTCTTCATAGTATTCAATAATCAGACTTTTTGAAGATTACTAGACACTGGATCTGAACTGGCACTAATTTTATTAAGTGTTGTTTTCTTTGTTTCTCACTGCATTCATTAGAAAGGATTAGAACAATGATCTGTTTGAGCACTGTTTTCTTGGTATTTGGTGAGGAAAGGTTGAAACAATTACCTGTTTTCACTGCCATCTCAGAATTTTTCCTTGTAAGAATCTTACAGTGTATGTATTTTCTCCATTCTGCAGTGAGGTTTATAGAAAGGAGTTTGCTTAGTGGCCCAGGTATCCTTGATTCATAAGCTCATTATCGTTGTAGAGGATTCAAAAGCTCATTCTTTGAAAACTAGTAAATAAAGAAAAATAATCAAACACTCATTCTGCTTTTAATGTATAAACACAATCAGGAGGTAACCAAAGAGTAAATATAAATTTGACCTGTTTGGCAGTTCCTTGGAAATGCCAATCTCTTTATAAAAGTATTCATACTAATAAATAAAGGATAATTGAATGAGAACAGAGATTTGAAAAATTTTTCTGTAACTGACCAGTTAATTAATATTTTAGGCTTTTTGTGCCATATGGACTCTATTGAAACTACTCAACTGTGCTATTCTACCACAAAATCATCCATAGACAATATATAAATGAGCATGAATATTTTCCAATAAAAATTTATTTGTGAACATAAATGTATGAATTTCATATGCTTGTCAGATGCTATGAAATGTCATTCACTTTCTTTACTGAATGTAAAATTTAAAGACAATTCTTAGTTCCTAGGCTGTACAAACACAGGTGGTGAGTTAGATTTCGCTTGTGGGCAGTAGTGGGCTGACCCTCAATTAGAATATTATGTTTTTCCACTGATCTACATACTACTTTGGGAGCTCTGGTAGCATAGTGGCTAAGACACTTGCCTGCTAATCAGAGGGCTGGC
>NW_006923617.1:10751-11478 GCF_000298275.1 Orycteropus afer afer | reverse complement strand
GAATGTAGTACAGCATACAGAAGACAATGTTGTGAATATGTTTAATCATAACTAAACATCTTGAGAGAATGAGTCACTGGGCATGGAGACTCAGGATCATAGTACTGGGGGACATTAAGGTAAAATGGCATAGCAGAGTGCACAAAGACAATGTTCTAAATCCTACTTTGGTGAGTAGCAACTGAGGTCTTAAAAGTTTGTGAGCAGACATCTAACATGCAACTATTGGTCTCTTCCCATTTAGAGTAAGGAAGAGTGTATAAAATCAAAGAAGCAGGAAAAAATTAGTGCAAAGGATGAATGGAGTATATGAACCCCAGCCTCCATGTCCCTGAGTCCAGAAGAAATAGATGGTTTCCAACTTGTTCTATAAAATTCCACCAAAATTACTATTCAAAAAAAAAAAAAATCAACAGAAAACCCAAACCAAAACCCACTATGATCAAGTCAATTCTGACCCATAGCAGCTCCCAGTGGGTTCCAAGGTGGTAAATCTTTACAGAAGTAGATTGTCCCATCTTCCTTCTGCAGAGTTGATGGTGGGTCTGAACCACCAACCTTCTGATTGGCAGTCAAATACTTTAGGGCACTGGCCACCAAAATCACACCATCCTAAAATATTTAAGACTAGAACTCAAAGATTGTAATATCAAAACAAATCGGCAATCATCAAGGCCAATATGCCTGAGCAGAACAAAGTGTTAGAGTTACAACTAAGGCAGAGACA
>NW_006923617.1:8131-9921 GCF_000298275.1 Orycteropus afer afer | reverse complement strand
CAAAATGTTCCTTGAAAGTGAGAATGTCCAGGCTTTGTCTCAGAGATTGTTGGTCATGTTGTCAGAAGGGACTGTTTCCTGGAAAAGGATATCATGCTTGGTAAAGTAGGTCAGCAAAAAGGGGGAAGGCCCTCAATGAGATGGATCAGCCACTCAACAAGGAGTTACCCATGGTGAACAGGTTTCAGAGGAGCTTCCAGATTAAGATAGACTTGGAAGAAGGAAGAGGCCATCTTCTCAAAGAGTAGATGAGTGAAAACCTTATGAATAGCAGTAAAACACTGTATGATATAGTGCTTGGAAACTTTATGAATAACCCTGAAACTTTGTCCAATGTAGTGCCAGAAGATGATCCCCTCAAGTCAGAAGGCACTCAAAATATGACTGGGGAATAGCTGCCTCCTCAAAATACATTTGACTTTAATGTTGTAAATGGAGTAAAGCTTTTGAGACCTCCATTTGCTGGTGTGGCAAAACTCAAAATGGGAGGAAACAGAAGCAAACATCCATTAATAATTGGAAGAATTCATACAATGTATGAATCTAGGGAAACTGGAAGTCATCAAACATGAAATAGAACACATAAAGATCAATATTCTAAACATTAGTGAGCTGAAGTGCATGGTTTGGGCCATTTTGAAACAGACAATCAAGTGATGTATATACCAGGAATGACAAATTGAAGAGGAATGATGTGGCATTCCTCATCACAGAGAATGTTTCAACATCTATCCTGAAGTGCAATGCTGTCAGTGCTGGATAATATCTATACATCTACAAGTAACAGCAATTAATACTACCATTATTCAAATTTACACACTTATCACCAAAGCCAAGGTTGAGGATACTGAAGATTTTTACCAACTTCTGCAGTATGAAATTGACCAAACATGCAGTCAGGATATGTTGATTATTACTGGTAATTGCAATGGAAAAGTTGGAAACAGAGAAGACTCACCAGTCATTGGAAAATATGGCCTTGATGACAGAAATTATGCTGGAGATCACATGATAGAATTTTGCAAGATCAATTACTTATTCATTGCAAATACCTTTATTCAACAACATAAACATGGGCTATACATGTGGACTTCACCAGGGAGAACACACAGGAATCAAATAGACAGCATCTGTGGAAAGAGATAACGGAGAAGCTCAATGTCTTTGGCAAAAACAAGACCAGGAGCTGACTGTGGGAGAAACTATCAACTGCTCATATTAAAACTCAGGTTGAAGCACAAGACAATTAAAACAAGTCCACAAGAGCCAAAATATGATCTTGATTTTATCATACCTGAATTTAGAGACCATCTGAAGAATAGACTTGATGCATTGAACACTAATGACCAAATAACAGAATTGTGGTTATCCCCAATCCTTGTTTTTCTTTTTCCATACACACTTATCACCAAAATGTTGTAAATGGAGTAAAGCTTTTGAGACCTCCATTTGCTGGTGTGGCAAAACTCAAAATGGGAGGAAACAGCAGCAAACATCTATTTTTCCCACTTTTTTTCATTATTCTCCTATTCTACCTCTTTTCTCTTATTCCCCTCTCCCAGATATTGCAGGGTTTATTTATTTTTCCTTTATCTATGCATATTTCTTTTGGCTTTTTAAAGTATTTCTTTAAATATTTTATATTTATTGCCTTCCTCCTCTTCCTCCTCCTCCTTATCCTCCTCTACCTCCTCCTTCTCCTTCTTCTTTTTTCTCCTTTTTGGTGATGGCTGTTTGTTTATGGGGTGTGTGTTTTCTGTCCTCTTTATTTTGCTTTTTTAATTGTTTTT
>NW_006923617.1:5905-7143 GCF_000298275.1 Orycteropus afer afer | reverse complement strand
TTCATGTGGGATACCATCAAACGGAATAACTTACATGTAATTGGAATTCCAGGACACAAAGAGACTAATAAAACCAATGACAAAATTGTCCAAGATTTGTTGGAAGAGAACTTCCCTGATATGAAGAAAGATGAGAATATATTCATTCAGGAAATCTAATGAATCCCAAATAGGATAGACCCCAAAAGAAAATCACCAAGACATATCATCATCAAACTCAATAAAACAAAAGACAAAGAAAGAATCCTGACAGCAGCATGGGAAAAATTAAAAGTTACCTACAAAGGACAACCAATATGATGAAGCTCTGATTTCTCACAAGAAACCATGCAAGTGAGAAGACAATGGGATGGTATATATAAAACCCTGAAAGAAAATAATTTCCAACCATGAATTATATACTCAGCAAAACTGTCCCTCAAAAATGATGGTGAAATTAAGAGATTTGCAGATAAGCAGAAATTAAGAGAATTTGTTAAAACCAGACCAACCTTACAAGAGACACTTAAGGGAGTCCTTTGAACAGAGAACAAATAATAGAAAACAGCAACCGACCATTAATATGCAAGATGACATAACCCAGAGACCAACACAGCTATGGAAGTATCCAAAGTAAAATAAGCTTTTTGTTGTTGTTAGGTGCTGTTGAGTTGTTTCCGACTCATAGCGACCCCATGCAAAGCAGAACAAAACACTGCCCAATCTCACGCCAACTCTATGATCCTTGCTATATTTGAGCCCATTGTCGCATCCACCATGTCAACCCATCTCGTTGAAGGCCTTCCCCTCTTTAATCGACCCTCCACCTTACCAAGCACAACATCCTTCTCCAGGGAATAGTCCCTTCTGACAAAATGACCAAAGTAGGTGAGACAAAGTCTGGCCATTCTCGCTTCCAAGGAGCCTTTCCGTTGCACTTCCTCCAGCACAGATCTGTTAGTTCTTCTAGCATCCATGGTACGTTCAGCATTCTTCGCCAGCACCACAACTCAAAAGCATCAAATCTTCTTTGGTCTTCCTTATTCATTGTCCACCTCTCACATGCATATGAGATTATTGGAACTATCATGGCTTGTGTCAGGTGCACCTTAGTCTTCAACGAGACATCCTTGCTCCTCATCACTTGAAAGAGATCCTTTGCAGCTGACCTGCCCAGTGCTACATGTAATCTAATGTCATGACTGCTGCTTCCATTGGTCTCATTGTAGAACCAAGCAATGTGAATTCTTTGACAACCT
>NW_006923617.1:3161-3978 GCF_000298275.1 Orycteropus afer afer | reverse complement strand
TCACCAGTGATAATTAACACATCCTGATTGCATGTTCAGTCAATTTCAGACTGCAGAAGTTGATAAAAATGTTCAATTTCCTCATCTTTGGCTTTAGTGGTTGGTGCATAAATTTGAATAATAGTCATATTAACGGGTCTTCCTCATAGGTGTATGGATATTGTCCTATCACTGACAGCATTGTACTTCAGGATAGATCTTGAAACATCCTTTGTGATGATGAATGCCAAAATAATACAAATAAGCTTACAAGATTATAAACAGGGAATCAGAGACATCAGTTTGCAAATGAGGACAACTACTAACCAAAAATTGGCGGAGGGGAATAGTGTAGTTACAGAACTTCTAAATGGTGAGGAATTTAAGAGAGTGGCAAGATAGAATGTAGTCTTCTAAATTTGGGGATAAAATTATAAATCACAGAGTAACCTCAAGGAAAAATGATAAACCTTCATGTCACAATAAAAAAAGGCAAGCAAAATTAATTAGCACATACTAAAACAACAGCAACAAAGGAAATGATGACAAAATTCATAAACAAAATGAGCTCAGCACAGAAAATTGTATGGAACAAAGAAATCAGGAACACCACAAAATAGCACATAACAAAATGACAGCAACAAATTAGTACTTGTTGACAATTACTCTGAATGTCCATGGACTAAATGCACCAATCAAGAGAGAAAGAGTTGCAGAATGGAAAAGAAAACATAACCCATCAATATGCTGTCTACAAGAGACACACCTTAGAGACAAAGACAAAAATAGACCTAAAATCAAAGGTTGGAAAAAGATATATCAAGCATATTGTAACCAA
>NW_006923617.1:0-2191 GCF_000298275.1 Orycteropus afer afer | reverse complement strand
CTGTTGTTTTTTTTTAAAGATTAATAAAATTGACAAACCTCTGGCAAATTTAACAAAGGAAAAGAGGGAGAGAATACAAATAACATGAATTAGAAACATAATGGGTGACATCACAACAGAACCAACTGAAATAAAAAGGATATATCAGGATACTATCAAGAACTGTACTTTAACAAATTTGAAAATCTGGAAGAAATGGACAGATTTCTAGAATTGCAGTACTTACCTAAACTAACACAGACTATGATGGAAAAGTTGAACAGATCCATAACAAAGGAAGAAATTAAGCCAGTTATAAAAAAAAAAAATTACCAATGAAAAAATTGTCCTGGCCCAGATGGTTTCACTGGAGAATTCTATAAAACATTCAGAGAAGAAGTGATACCGATTCTACTCAAAGTATTCCAAAACATAGAAAAGTCAAGGAAAGGTTTATACATGGAAGGAAACTCTTTTTTGGTTACCAAGGATTGGAGAGAAGTGAAGGAACTCCTAGATAGGTTTATATACATATATATAGATATAGATATAGATATAGATATAGATATAGATATAGATATATATATAGAGAGAGAGAGAGAGAAAATATTATTAGTGGTTACCAGGGGTAGGAGGAAAGGGGGAAGGGGATAGCTTCTGTTTGTGGCGCATTGAGTTTATGCTAATGGTGGTGGAATATTTGGAAAAGTATAACAATAAACTTGGCACAATATTAAAAATGTCATCGATGTCACTGAGCTGTAAGTGTGAAAGTTGTTATGTTGGGGAATGCCTTATGTATGTTTTCACCACAATAAAAGTAACAAAACAAAACAAAGAAAACTTTTATAAACAGCAGTGAAACACTGTCTGATGAAGTGCCTAAAGATGAGCCCAAGTAGGAAGACATCCAAAATATGACAGGAAGAGCTGCCTCCTCAAAGTAAAGGTGACTTTAATGATGTGTATGGAATAAAGCTTTGGGGATCTTCATTTGCTGATGTGGCATGACTCAAAATGAGAAGAAATAGCTGCAAACATCCATTACTAATTGTAATGTGGAATGTACAAAGTATAAAAATAGGAAAATTGGAAGCTGTCAAAAATGAAATTGAATGCATACAGATTGATTAGGCATTAGTGATCTGAAATGGTCTGGTATGGGCCATTTTGAATAAGACAATCATGTGGTCTACTATGCTGAGAATGACAATTGAAGATTAAATACATCACATTCATCATCTAAAAGAACATTTTAAGATTTATCCTGAAGTACAATGTTGTGTTATAAGATATATCCATATGCCTACAAGGAAGACCAGTTAATACTACTATTATTCAACTTTACACAGCAACTAGTAAAGCCAAAGATGAAGAAAGTGAAGAATTTTACTAACTTCTGAAGTCTGAAATTGACTAAACATGAAACCAAGATGTATTGACAATTACTGGTGACTGGAATGCAAGAAACAAGGAAGAAGCATGGATAGTTGGAAAATATTGCCTTGGTGACAGAAATGACACAGGAGATCATATGATAGAATTTTGTATGACCATCAAATTATTCATTGCAAATACCTTTTCCAAACTACATAAATGGTGACTATATACGTGGACTTTGCCAGATGTAATACACAGGAATCAAATCAACTACTTGTGTGGAAAGAGGTGATGGAGAAGCTCAATATCATCGGTCTAAACAAGGCAAGGAGTGGACTATGGAACAGACCATCAACTGCTCATATGTAAGTTGATGTTAAAAGCTGAACGAAATTAAAATGACTCCTTGAGAGCCAAAATACAACTTGAGCATATCCCACCTGAATTTAAAGACTATCTGAAGAATAGACTTGATTCATTGAACACTTATGACCAAAGACAAAATAAATTGTGGGATGACTTCAAGAACATCAAACATGAAGAAAGCAGTTCTGGCAAGATGGCAGACTAGGCACAAGGACTGCACAGACGCTCTTCAACAAAGAAAAGGGAAACCAATTAACACAGACACAGAAAATCATCTTGGACCCCTGAGCCTTGAAGGGAAGTAAACAAAAGTGGACTAAACCCCAACTAGCAGAAGAATTTGCGTGAAAATACCAAAAAAGGAGACACACGGAGCTGCGGTCTGGCAGCAGACTGAGCGACCCTGACGGCACAGACGACACAGCTTGGAGATTCCCCAGTGGTGGTAGGACCTAAGAATTAACCC
>NW_006923616.1:30650-31327 GCF_000298275.1 Orycteropus afer afer | reverse complement strand
CAAATTCACTGTTGTCGAGTAGATTCATAGTGACCCCTCCTTAGGATTGTGAGGCAGTGTTTCTATGGAAATAGATTGCCCTGTCTTCCTTCCGAGAAGTGGCTAGTGGGTTTGAACCACTAGCCTTCCGGTTAGCAGTCAAATGTCTCAGGCACTATGCCACCAGAGCTCCCTGAATTACTATAAAAGATAATAATACTGTACTTTTGTAATGATGAAGTGAAGAGCATGGTAGTCCTCATCTCCCGCCCCCAAAAAATTTAATTGTAGAAAATTATTTTAAAAATCTGAAAACTGCCCTAAGGGCACACAGTTGTATCAAAGTAAGGAAATGACACCAGATGGTGGTGGTTAACTCAAATCCACTAGAAGAAATGAAGGGACACAAAATGAAAAATAAGAAGGCTTATATACATAACGGAACTCTTTATTTGTGTTGTCCTCTCTTCTCAGAGCTTCTTAAAAAGACACAAGATTATATAAACCAATAATTATATCAAGAATGTGGCATATCAAGGATTATGTTGGGTTCCTCAGAGAAGCAAAACTACTGAAGATTATATATGTATATATTTATATATATGGAGAAATTAATCTCACACAGTTGTAAAAGCTGGCAAGTCTCGAGTTCATGAGTCAGATGTCAGGCTGGAGGCTTCTCATTACTCATATAGCTG
>NW_006923616.1:22727-23406 GCF_000298275.1 Orycteropus afer afer | reverse complement strand
AGGTGTAATTCATACTGCAGTCTTTAATCTTCATCAGTAAGTGCTTCAAGTCATCCTCACTTTCAGGAAGCAAAATTGTGTCATCTGCGTATTGCAGGTTGTTAATGAGTCTTCCTCCAATCCTGATGCCATGTTCTTCTTCATATAACCCAGCTTCTCAAATTATTTGCTCAGCATACAAGTTGAATAAGTATGGTGAAAGGATACAATCGTGACACACTCCCTTCTTGATGTTGAACTATGCAATATCTTCTTGTTCTGTTAAAACGACAGCCTCCTGATCTATGTACAGATTCCTCATGAGTACAATTAATTGTTCTGGAATTCCTGTTCTTCTCAATGCTATCCATAATTTGTTACAATCCACATAATCAAATACTTTTGCATAGTCAATAAAACACAAGTAAACATCTTTCTGGAATTCTTTGTTTTCAGCTAAGATCCATCTGACATCATCAATGATATCCCTCATTCCATGTCCTCTTCTGAATCCAGCTTGTATTTCTTGAAGCTCTCTGTCAATATACTGCTGCAACCATTTTTTAATTACCTTCAGTAAGATTTTACTTGCATCTGATAGTAATGATATTGTTCAATAATTTCCACATTCTGTGATGGATACAAATATGGATCTCTTCAAGTCAGTTGACCAGGTAGCTGTCTTCCAAATCTCTTGGCA
>NW_006923616.1:22001-22627 GCF_000298275.1 Orycteropus afer afer | reverse complement strand
CAACCCCTCCTTGGGTTTCTGAGGTGGTATCACTATGGAAGTAGATTGCCCAACCTTCCTTCTGTGGAGTGGCTGGTAGAATCTTTCAATATTGCAACTTGAGGCTTAAATTTTTTCCTCATTTCTTTCAGCTTGAGAAATGGTGAACATGTTTTTCCCTTTTGGTTTTCTAACTCCAGATCTTTGCACATTTCATTATAATAATTGGTTTTGTCTGCTAGAGCTGCTCTTTGAAATCTTTTGTTCAGCTCTTTTATCTTGTAATTTCTTCCATTTGCTTTAGCTACTCCCTGCTCAAAGGCAAATTTCAGAGACTCTCTGACATCCATTTTGGTCTTTTCTTCCTTTCTCATCTTTTTAATGACCTTTTGCTTTCTTCATGGAGGATGTTCTTGATGTCATCACACAGTTCTTCTGGTTTTTGGTGATTGGTAATCAATGCATCAAATCTATTCTTTAAATGGTCTCTAAATTCAAGAGGGATATTATTAAGGTCATATTTTATCTCTTGTGGACTTTTTCAAATTGTCTTTAACTTCAAATTAAACTTGCATATGAGCAGTTTATGGTCTATTCCACAATCAGCTCCTGGCTTTGTTTTAGCCAAAGATATTGAACTTCTCCAT
>NW_006923616.1:18723-20840 GCF_000298275.1 Orycteropus afer afer | reverse complement strand
TCCAGTAATATATCAGACAGTGTTTCACTGCTATTCATGAGGTTTTCACTGGCCAATTCTTTGAGAAGTGGATGGCCTCTTCCTCCTTCTGACTTCTGTCTTAGCCCAGAAGCTCTGCTGAATCCTGCCCACCATGGGTAACCCTGCTGGCATTTTTCAACACAGTGGCATAGCCTCACATCAACACATAAGCCCCACAAGATGACCACCTGACAGACAAATTCATCTCCCTTAGTTGTTCCTACCCCTCTGCACCTGCCTACCTTGGACAATAGCCTTAAAATAGAGCTACTCACAAGGAAAACCAGCCCCTAACCCCTGGCCTGCCTACTTCAGACCCCAGCCTTAGTAAAGATCTGTCCCCAAGGGAAAAGGAACCCCCAAGCCCTGGTCCACCTACCTAGGGCCCTAGCCTTAAAATACAGCCACCTCCAAGTGAAAAGCAGCCTCCAAGCCCTGGGCCTGCCTACCTCAGGTCCTGGCCTTAATAAAGAGCTTCCCCCAAGCAAAAAGCAGTCCCTGAGCCCCAGCCCACCTACTTGCGGCCCCAGTCTGAAAATACAGCTGCCCCAAAGTGAAAAGCAGCCTCCAATCACCGGGCAGATGACTGAGACCTTTTATAACTTAAATTCTTTTGAGCATTGAAAATTTTCTCAAATAGGGTAAAAAGAGAACCTATAGATTGGGAGAAAATATTTGTCTATGACATATCTGACAAAAGAATTATCCCCAAAATTTATAGAAAACTTCAACACCTCAATGCCAAAAAGACAAACAATCTGATTCAAAAATAGGCAAGGGACATGAACAGACACTTCACAAAAGAAGATATACTGGAGCTAACAAATACATGAGGAAATGTTCATGGTCATTAGCCATTAGACAGATACAAATAAAAGCAACAATGAGATATCATCTCACAACAGCAATAATAGCCAAGTTCAACAAGACAGAAAATAACAAATGCTGGCAAGGTTGCAGAGAGACTGGAACTCTCATACACTGCTGGTGGGGCTGTAAAATGGTACAACCATTGGGGAAAATGGTATGGCATTTCCTTAAAAAGGTGAACATAGAAATACCATTTGAATGAGCAATTCCATTACTAGGAATATATCCTAAAGAGGTGAAAGACAGGACATGAACAGACATATGCACACCCAGTTCATCACAGCACAATTTACTGTAGCAAAAAGATGGAAACAACCTAAATGTCCATCAGCAGATGAATGGATAACCAAATTATAGTGCATTCATGAAATGCAATGTTATTCCACATTAAAGAATAATGAGGGGACTTCCAGTAAGATGGAAGAATAAGCAGACATGCTACACAGACCATCTTCAACTAAGAAGAGAGAAACCAATTGACAGAGAAACAGAAGATAATCCTGCAGCTCTGAGCTTTGAAAGCAAGTATATGGAAGTGGAGTAGCTACCAAGTAGTGGAAAAACTTGAATGAAAACAGTGAGTACAGAGAAGGATGGAGCTACAGACTGTAAGCTACTCTGACGGAACCAACAGCCTGAATATTTCCAAGTGGTGTTGGGACCTGATAATTGACCTAAAGATCATCTGTGCTTGCCCAGGGCTGCAGAAATGACTGTGGTAGTGGCCTATGACTAGGAAGGGAAGCAGTAAGGAGGGAGACAACCTGAGCTGTGGGCTTTCTGCTGTCAGGAGGGCACAGTCCTCCTGATTGTTTGCAAATGGTGGCCATTTTGGGTATTTAAAGTGGCCAAGGGTGGAGCCATTTTTAATGTTTACAAGCGGCAGCCATTTTGGAGATTTAAAGTGACAGCATTCTCATTAGAATTCCAGGGATCAAACAATGCGCCCATTTGCCAAGGACTGCAGGCAAATATAGGAGGCTGACAACAGGAAAGGAGACAGGTGGTGACTGTATAAGTGCTGCCACCTAGGGAATAGAGGAGTGTAGTACTGTGCTTACATAGAAAACATTCAAAGAATGTGAAAATCATGGGCAAGTCACTCCAACATACAATCACCAATTAAATATAAGCACAAAAATGTCACAATGTCTCAGAGACAACAGAGCACCACAGTCCATACAAAGAAGCAAGATAAAGTAGTAAAAAACAAGGGACTAGGATAC
>NW_006923616.1:14086-15549 GCF_000298275.1 Orycteropus afer afer | reverse complement strand
AAAGACAAAAATAGACTAAAAATCAAAGGTTGGAAAAAGATATATCAAGCAGATGACAACCAAAAAAGTGCAGGAATGGCAATATTAATTTCTGATAAAATTGATTTTGAGACAAAAACTATCATAAGAGACAAGGAAGGACATTACATAATGATTGAAGGATCAATTGAACAAGAGAACATAACAATAATAAATATCTATGCACCCAAAGAAACAGCCCCAAAATACATAAACCAGACTCTAACAGAACCACAGTCATAGTAGGAGACTTTAATAAAACCTAAAACTATAAAGTTCCTCAAGGAAAAAGCAGAGGCTAATTTAAAACTCAAAAAACCAAACTTACTAATTTAGGGGCCCTGACTTATGGTATAAATAAACTGTCACGCATAACCCAAAATGCACAAACAGCTGAAGATAGACTAGATGAATGGGACCTAACCCAAGCCAGGGTATTTTCAATCACCTCATATGCCTGTGAAAGCTGGACAATGAATAAGGAAGACTGAAGAAGGGTTGATGCTTTTAAGTTGTGATGTTGGTGAAGAATATGGAAAGTACCATGAACTGCCAAAAGAATGAACCTGTCCTGGAAGAAGTGCAGCCAGAATGCTCCTTGGAAATGAAACTGACCAGACTTCATCTGATCTACTTTGGTCACATTGTCAGAAGGGACCATTCCCTGGAGAAGGATATCATGCTTGGGAAAATAGAGGGCCAATGATAAAGGGGAAGGCCCTCAACAAGATGGATTGACACAGTGGCTGCAACAATGGGCTCAGGTATAGTAAAGTTTGTGAGAATGGCACAGGACCAGGCAGTGTTTTGTTCTGTTTTACATAGGATTGTTATGAGTTGGAGCCAACTGGACAGTACGGAATAACAACAATAACAACCCTCCCACCCCTAGTACCTTTCAAAGAATGTTTCTTTCTGTAAGTAAACCTTCTCATGGCTTTTTATAGTAGTGGTCTTATAGATTATTTATCCTTTTTGTGATCAACTAATTTCACTCAGCATAATGTCCTCCAGGTTCATCCATGTTGTGAGGTGTTTCACAAATTTATTGTTATTCTTTAATGTTTATGTACTGTAGGTTGTTTAGTCATTCATCACTTGATGGGCACTCAGGTAGTTTCCATTTTTTTGTTGTTGTGAATAAAGCTGGTATGAACACGGGTGTGCATATATCTTTTCATGTCATGGCTCTTTTTTTTTTTTTTGTAGGATATATACCTAGTAGTGAGATTGGTGGATCATATGGTATTTCTATTTCCAACTTTTTAAGGAAGTGACATACCTTTTTCCACAGCAGTTGCACCATATAGAAATTCTACCAGCAGTTTATGAGGATTCCAGTCTCTCTACACTCTCACCACCATTTGTTGTTTTCTGGTTTTCTAAATTTTGCCGTTAATATTGTCAGCCCAGTATATCTCACTGTTATTATGATTTGCATCTCT
>NW_006923616.1:0-10475 GCF_000298275.1 Orycteropus afer afer | reverse complement strand
CTAGTTTGTCTTGTGCTATTTGTGCATTTTTAGTTATGTAGGTTTTGGCATTGAGGAGTGTGAGACCTCCTACTGTGTTATTCTTCTTTAGTTGTACTTTGCTCATCTGGGGTCTCTTTACATTCTGTGTAAAGTTGGTGGTTAATTTTCTCTTTTTTAAAAAAAAATTATTATGCTTTGGGTATGAGTTTACAGAGCAGAATTTGTTTCACATTCAGCAGTTCATTTGATGTACATTTGATTTCACACCCCGCTTACCACAGCCCACCCTAACCTGTTCTCCTCCCCTTCCTTTCCTGTAACTCCTCCTCCTTGTGCCCTTCTTAACTATGCACTCCTGTCTACCCAGCTTTCCTTCTATGTGAATGCTGCCTTTCTGATGCCCCATGACCGATTGCTCCAAGGGGTGTATCTCCATAGAGTAGGTGGCTGTATTGCCCTGGGTTGGATGTTCTGCATGTAAGTCTATCTACTCTTGGGCTGAGAGTTAGACCCTGGGAGTGAGTCCTATCCCAGGCCCAAAGGGTATCCCACTAGACTGCATCCGCAGTAATTCTGGTCATTATTGTGTTTTTGCTGTTCAGTAATTTAAAGAGATCTTTTGCAGCAGATTTTCCCAGTGCAATACATTGTCTGATGTCTCAACTGTTGCTTCCATTGGTGTTGATTGTGGAACCAAGTAATATGAAATCTTTGACAACTTCAATCTTTTCTCCATTTATAGTGATGTTGCTTATTGGTCCAGTTGTGAGGATTTTCATTTTCTTTATGTTGAGATATAATCCATACTGCAGACCTTTAAAGCCTTTAATCTTCATCAGGAAGTGCTTCAAGTCGTCCTCACTTTCAGCAAGCAAAGTTGTGTTGTCTACATATCATAGGTTGATAATGAGTCTTCCTCCAATCTTGATGCCTTGCTCTTCTTCATATAGTCTAGCTTCTTAGATTATTTGCTCGCATACTGATTGAATAAGTATGGTGAAAAGATACAACCCTGACACCCTCCTTTCCTGATGTTAAACCATGCAGTATCCCCTTGCTCTGTTTGAACAACAGTCCCCTGGTCTATGTACAAGTTCCTCATGAACACAATTAAGTGTTCTGGAATCCCCATTCTTCTCAATGTTATCCATAATTTGTTATGATCCACACAATTGAATGTTTTTGCATAATCAATGAAACACAAGGCAACATCTTTCCATTAGTCTTTGCTTTCAGCCAAGATCCATCTGACATCAGCAATGAAACTCTCATTCCACGTCCTCTTCTGAATCCAGCTTGCATTTCTGGAAGTCCTCTGTCAATACACTGCTGCAGCTGTTTTTGACTTATCTTCAGCAAGATTTTACTTATGTTTGATAGTAATGATATTGTTTGATGATTTCCTCATTCTGTGGGATCCCCATTCTTTGGAATGGGTACAAATATGGATCTCTTCCAGTCAATTGGCCAGGTAGCTGTTTTCCAAATTTCTTAGCATAGACAAGTGAGTGCCTCCAGCATAGCATCCATTTGTTGAAACATCTCAATGGATATTCCGTCAATTCCTGGAACCTTGTTTTTCAGCAATTCCTTCAGTGCAGCTTCAACTTCTTTCAAAACTATTGGTTCTTGATCATATGCCACCTCCTGAAATGGATGAACACTGACCAATTCTTTTTGGTACAGTGACTCTGTGTATTCTTTTGATGTTCCCTGCGTCAGTCAATATTTTGCCCATAGAATCTTTCTATATTGCAACTTGAGGCTTGAATTTTTTCCTCAGTACTTTCAGCTTGAAAAATGCCAAGTGTGTTCTTTTGGTTTTCTAACTCCAGGCCTTTGCATATTTCATTATAATAATTGACTTTGTCTTCTCGAGCTGCTCTTTGAAATCTTCTTGTCAGCTCTTTTTCTTGTCATTCTTCCATTTGCTTCAGCTAATCTCCATTCAAGGGCAAGTTTCAGAGTCTCTTTTGACATACATTTTGGTCTTTTCTTCCTTTCTTGTCTTTTTAATGACCTTTTACTTTCTTCATGGATGATGTTCTTGATGTCCTCCCACAAATCCTCTGGTTTTCAGTCATTGGTATTCAATGCATCAAATCTATTCTTTAGTTGGTCTCTAAATTCAGGAGGGATATAATCAAGGTCATATTTTAGCTCTCATGGACTTATTTTAATTGTCTTCACCTCAGCTTGAACTTGCATATTTGCAGTTGATGATCTATTCCACAGTCAGCCCCTGGCCTTGTTTTGGCTAAAGATATTGA
The DNA here is from genome assembly GCF_000298275.1 of Orycteropus afer afer. Lineage (NCBI taxonomy): Eukaryota > Metazoa > Chordata > Mammalia > Tubulidentata > Orycteropodidae > Orycteropus > Orycteropus afer. The sequence continues at coordinate 8,223 of NW_006923616.1, read as the reverse complement.
GCTTCTCCATCACCTCTTTCCACAGATGTAGTCAATCTGTTTAATGCGTACTCCATCTGGTGAAGTCCACATGTATAGCTGCCACTTATGTTGTTGAAAAATGTATTTACAATGAATATATCATTGGTCTTGCCAAATTCTACATGTGATCTCCAGCATCAGGAGGGTAAATTACTAACTAGAAGGTAGACATATGTTAACTTGGGTAAAGGGGAAGGAAATATATAATAAGTGGGAGGTCAGCACAAAATGATAAAGGCAAAGGAAGACACTGGGAAGAGCACAAGAGTTAAAGGCAACAAATATAAATCTTATTACATACATAATCATTCAATAAAGTAATACAAATGATCTATGAGTGGACACATAGATAGACATACAAGCTGAACAGGAGTGGATAGCTGAAGGGACTATACCAACAAATATACATATCTTTGGATTTGACAGAAGATATTTCTACATATGTATTTATATGTGCTGCAAATATATCCACAAATATAGTAAAGCATACAGAGGGCATGGTTATGAAAATTTCTTGGCCATAACCAAATGCCTTGATGGAATGAGTCACTGGGCCTCCATGTTCAAGACCAGGGTCTTGAGAGACATCAAGGTCAATTGGCATAGCATAGCCCACAAAGACAATGTCATACATCCTACTTTGGTGAGGAGTGATGAGAGTTTCAAAAATTTGTAAACAGCCATATAAGGTGCACCCATTGGTCTCTTATTGCCCAAAGCATAGAGCAGTGAAGAAAATCAAAGACACATGGAAACAATTAGTCCAAAGGAATAATAGACCATACAAACTTCAGCCTCCACAGCCCTGAGACCTAAAAAACTAGATGCTTCCCAGCTACCACAGCCAACCACTCAGAAAGGGATAAAAATTGGAGATCCTGGATAGAGTGGGAGAAAAATGTGGAACAAAACTCAAAATCATTAAAAAAAAAAGACCAGGCTTATGGGTCCAATAGACTGGTGGAACTCCCAAGACTAAGATCTCACCCCTGTGGTCCAACTTTCAGCCAAGCAATTAACAGGCCAATATGGTGAACAAAAACACCATGGAAGTGCACACTCCCTAGAACAACTCACCATGTGAAATCAAAAGGGCAGTGTTTTCCCAGGGATAAAGCTCAGAATTCAGGAAGGGATGGGAATGAAAGATGAATGAATATGGTAAAGATAGGGAGGAAGCAGGAAGATGCTATTACAATGTGGGGATTGCAATGAATATCTCAAATAAAAATGTGTATGAATTGTTGAATGGAAAACTAATTTGCTCTGTAAACTTTCACCCAAATCACAATTTAAAAAAAAAAAAGCATAAGCCAATCAGAAATAAGCTCGTTTCTGCATTTATTTCACTAAAAATTCCGTCATTGCTGATACTTGGTAGAGTACCTTTCCACATGAGGTTTGGTGTTGCCTGATTCATGAATCTTCAGTCTGAAAGACCTCATCAAAAAGACTAATTTTATTATTGACTCAGTTTCTTTTACCAAAGACAAAAAAAAAAAAAAACAAGGAATTTTTGTCAGCAGAACTATCCTACAAGAAATGTTCAAAGAAGTTCTTCAGGGAAAAAGGAAATTATATAGATCAGAAACTTGGATCTACATAAAGAAAGGAAAAGCATTGGAAAATGAATAAATAAAGATACAATATATTTTTAAATTTTTCTTGTTCTTAATCGATATAATAGATTCCTGCTCAAAGTATAATAACAACAATGTACTGAGTGATTATAGCATATGGATATGTGTAATTAATGACAGCAATAATATAAGGGAAATGAGGGAAGAATTGAGAATATTCTGTTGCAAGTTACCTATATTACCTGTGAAACATTGTAATGCTGTTGGAAAGTGGATTTAGATTAGTTGTAAATGTATATTGCCAAACACCAAAATTTGGGTGCAACCACTAACAAGAAAAAAAAAACTTAAGCATAATCGAATTGTAAAAGAGGAGATAAAAATGGGATCATGAAAAATGCTCAGTGAAATCAAAAATGCAGAAGAAGGGAGGGAATTAAATAAATGAAATGAATATAAATCACTTATTAATATGGTACATATCAGTCCAACTACATCAACAATCACTTTAAATGTGAACAGCATAAACACACCAATTAAAGGATACAGACTGTCGGAGTGGATTTAAAAAGAAGAAGACCCAACTATATGTTGGCTACAAGGAGCCCACTCTAAATACAAAGACAAATATAGATTCAAAGTAAAGGGCTGGAAGAAAGATATGCCATGCTAACATCAGTCAAAAGAAAATTGGAGTAGCTATATTAATTTCAGAAAAACATACCTCAGAACAGGGAGAATTGTGAGGGATGAAGAGGGGCATTACATAATTATAAAGAGGTCAATTTTTCGCGACATAACATTCTTGAATGTGTATGAGCAATCATCAAAATATGTGAATCAAAAACTAGATAGAACTTCAAGGAGAAACATATAAATCCAGTATTACAATTGGAGATTTCAACATTTTTCTTTCAGTTTTGAAAATCAAGCAGGCAGAAAATGAGTAAACATACAGTTTATCTGAACAGCTCTAAAAACCATTTTGGCCGAATTGACATTTGTAGAACACTTCATTCAACAAAAGCAGAACACACCTTTTTCCCCTGAAGCTTATATGAAACATTCACCAAGATAAACCACATTCTGGGCCATAAAACAATCCATGAGAAATAAAAAAGATAAATTTGATTTCATTAAAATTTAAAACTTCTGCTCTCAACAAGACAATCCACAGCCTCAGACAAAATGTTTGCAAAGCAATTGTCTTGGTAAAAGACTTGTACCCAAAATAACACTTAAAACTCAGGGAAAAGAAAACAATTAAGAAATGGGCAAAAGATCTGGACAGACAACTCATCCATGAAGGTACACAAATGGCGAATGGTATATGAAAAGATGGCTATGAAGGACTTGTAAATTACAAAATGATGAGATGAAGATCCAGAGCAAGATGTGTCATGGGCAATTCCACACTCCAGTCCACACCAAAAAAAAAAAAAAGCAAAAACTTGTGGAACCAACTCTCAGGCTTGTAGCAACTAAGTGAATACTGAGTCAAGAAAAAGGAATGTCTAAATGGTAGAAAATATGTTTTCCTCAGCATGTCTGTCTTAAAGCTGTGGCAGTCTGTGTTCCCAGAGGCCACAGTCTGTGGCTCCAGAGGGAGCAGAGCAGATTTAATTTACAAGTTACTATGTTTGTCTGTTGTAACCTTTCTGAAACTTGCCAAAAGGACACTTATCTCTGGTGTGTCTCAGAGCTCACACAGGGGCCCAAAGGCAAGTGTACCTGGGGGTAATAAGTGCAATTAATGGATACAATAGTGCCTAAAGGTTCAAAGGTGAAACCGGAGAGACTTTATTTTGTAAATTAAGGCTTGCAAAAGCACTGGGTATATGGGGAAATTTTAAAAGTTGCATTCTCAGAAACTACCTGAATGAACCCTACACTTTCACTTCGACCTGATCCCTAGGTCCAATACAAGGGTTGCTAAGTGTTGGAGGTCCCCTGGCACAGAAGCAATTTTCAAATAGTAGGAGAGATATTTTCCCCCTGCCATTCAAGGAAGTCTCTGTCAAAACTAGCTGAAATGCAAACTAAGGAATAGAGATTTAATTTCCACACATGTTCAGGAAGGCAATATTTGAAAAAATAAAGGAAGTCACAAAACAAGTCAACTCATAGCAACCCCTCCTTGGGTTTCCGAGGCAGTATCTCTAAGGAAGTAGATTGGCCAATCTTCCTTGCAAGGAGTGGATGATGGGTTTGAACCACCAGCCTTCTGGTTAGCAGTCAAATGCCTTAGGCACTATGCCACCAGAGCTTCCAATGACTACCACAGCCTTCAACAATTTAAATAATAAATAAATAAAGAGACAAAACCATCAACCTCTCAGGATGGGGAAAAATCTGATTCCCAGAGTTACCATGTTATAACATTCAAATGTTTCAACAAAAAAATCAAAATACATACACAGAAACAGGAAAGTATGGCCAATACAAAATAAATAAATAAATAAATAAATAAATAAAGAGCCAGAAAAGGTACCTGTGGAAGCTCAGATAATGGACTTTACAGAAACAGTATTAAATATGTGCAAAGAGCTAAAAGAAAATGTGGACAAAGAACTAAAGGAAATTAAGAAAATGAAACAAGAACAATAATAAAATCACTGAAGAAAAAGTATTAAAAAAAAGAACCAAACATAAATTACTGGAGATAAAAAATAAAATAACTGAAATTTAAAATTCACTGGTTCAGCATACAGTTTTGAATGAACAGAAGAAAGAATCTGTGAACTTGAAAATTAAAAAAAAAAAAGTCGCCACAAAGTTGATTCTCATAGGACAATGAAAATGATCAAGTGTGAGGACCAAGAAGAAAAAAGAATAAAAAGTGAACCAAGCCTAAGGGACTTGTGGAACACCATCAAGAGGACCAACATACACATTATGGGAGTACCAGGAAAAAAAAAAGTTGGTGGCAGCATGTCAAAGAAGCACAAGACCTCAAAGCTAGAATAATTTGAGCAATAAAATAAAATAGCATTGGATTATAGCCCAAAGTACAAAATAAATAAATATAAGTCCATACTGATACAACTTGTTGTTAGTTGGCATCCAGTGGCCACTCCCCCACTTATGGTGACCCCAGGCATAATAAAATGAAATGCTGCCCAGTCCTGTGTCATCCCCATGATTGGTTACAGATTGCACTGTTGTGCATATACTAGTTTTTAATGGCTGATTTTTGGAAATAGATCACCATGCCTTTATTCCTAGTCCATCTTAGTCTGGAAGCTCCACCGAAAACTGTTCAGCATCACAGCATTATGCAAGCCTCCACTGGTAAATGGATGGTGGCTAACAAGAAATGCATTACTATGAATAAAAACCAGGTATCCTACATGGAAGGCAAGAATTCTGCCACTGAACCACCAATGCTTCACTGATATAAATAAATGTTTGAATGAATTGATAGGTGGAGAAGAAGAGACAAGTCTCTTATGCAGAAGAATTCCACGTAATTTATGTAGATATTTCACATTGGAAGAAGGGGGTATAACTCCCCACTCCTTAGATAAAGACTGCACACCAGGACTTCCTTCCAAAGAGCACAGTATGGAAAGGGGTGTGTGTGGGGGGATAACTTTAAGAGGAGAAACCTGGCAGTTGATCTAGGTTAACATCACCAGTCATAAATAATGTTAATAGTGTGTACCCCCTATATGATGTAATGAGAATGACAGTTTAATGATAGTTTAACTCTGTGCTCTTCCTCCCAGTAGCCCATAACCCCAGTTTAAACACGAGGAAAACTTCAGGCAAATTTCAATATTGGGGCATCCTACAAAATACCTCATTAGTACAACACCTGACCAGTACTGCTAAAAAATATCAGTCATCAAAAATAAAGAAAGTTTGAGAAACTGCCACAGTCAAGAGGAGCGTAAAGAAACACAGCAACTAAATGTAATGTGATATCCCCAATGGGATCCTGGAAGAGAAAATTGACAGTAAAGAAAAACTAAAGAAATATGAACAAATTATGGACTTTAGTTAATAATGTATCAATATAAGTTCATTAGTTGTATCAAATGCACTATAGTGATATATGTTGTAAATTACAGGGTAAATTGGGTGTAGGGTGTATGGAAAGAACCCAATATTGGATAAGTCAAAACTGTCAAATTCCATCTCTCAGGTTTTCATAGGTTTATTGTTCATGCATTTTATTTATTTATTTTTTAAGTGTGATTTGGGTGAAAGTTTATAGAGCAAATTCATTTTCCATATAGCAGTTCATATACATTTTGTTTCATGACATTGATTGCAATCCCCACAATGCAACAGCTGTCTTCCCACTTTTGCCCTATGTTTACTTTTCCCCTGTGTCTTTTCCTATGCATTCCTGTCCTCTGAGCTATCTCCTTGTGCAAATACTGCCCTTCTCATCTCCCATGATTAATTGTTCCAAGTACTGTACCTACGTGGTGTAAATGTTCACCTTATATGCCTGTCTCTTGTTTGGCTCGAAACTACAGGAGTGAGTTCATTTCCAGGTCTCAAGAGTGACTGGGACCATAGTCTCAGGGGTTTCACCGGTCTCTATCAGACTAGTAAGCCTGTTTTTTTTTTTAATGTCCATGCATTTTTTGGTGTGATTTTCCTGTTTGTGTCATTTCTCCACTTTTCTATTAGAATATTTATTTTCTTGTTAATAAGTTGTAAAATGAAGAACATTAACCTTTATTATATATCATCTTTTCCAGTTTGTTATTTGTCTTTCAATGTTGTTTTATAACACTTTCAGTTGTACAGAAATTTTTAATTTTTATGTAGTCAAATCTCTCAATCTTTCCTTTTGGGTTTGTGAATTTCATATCAAGCTTGAAAAGGCCCCTGCTATCCTAAGATTATAAAAATGTTCACTCATATTTCCTTCTAATGCTTTTATGGATTCATTTTTTTCACATTCTAATGTTGTTATACAAAAATTTGTAGGGTACAAGGAGTGAAGCGTTAATCTAGCTTTATTTATTTTTTAAATAATCAGGAAGTTTTCCCAATACAGCTTATTGAATATTTCCTTTCCCTAGTAAATTGTAGGTGCTGTGGTAGCATAGTGCCTAAGGCACTTGACTGCTAACCAGAAGGCTAGCAGTTCAAACCCACCAGCCACTCCTCAGAAGGAAAGTTGGGCAATCTACTTCCGTAGTGATACTGCCTCGGCAACCCAAGGAGGGGTCGCTATGAGTCGGGGCCGACTCGACGGCACATAACAACAACAACAACAAGTAAATTGTAATGACTCTTGTGTAGCACAATTTCACATTTGTGTTTTTTTCCATGATTTTCCATTCTGATTCTACTGATCTGTTTCTCTATTCCTGAGATAGTACTATATACAATAATTATTGTAACATGGTAATAAATTTTTGAATTTTCTCTAATTAGTTTTCTTTTTCAGCATTTTCTTGCTATCTGTTAATATTTAGTCTTCCAGATAAAATTTGGAATAATTTTATAAAGCTCCAAAAATGTAAAACAACGCCCCAAAATCTCATAATTTTCATTGAGAATGTGCTTAATTATGGGAGAAGGAGCAGCTTTTACAATATTGAGTCTTCCTAAGCACAAGATTTATTTTTACATTTATTAATATCTTCTTTTATGGTCCTCAGTAGAGTTTTATATTTTTGTCCATACTAGTTTTGCACTGTTTTTGGTTAAATTTATATTTCTAGGTATTCTATGCTTGCTATTAATAATTGAATTTTTTTACTGTCATATTTTCCAATGTTTGTTGTTAGTATTTATAAAACTATTGATTTTTGTATATTTATTCTGTAACTGAGCACCTTATTAAACTCTTTCTCTTTTTAATTCTTTTTCATCTTATTCTTAGGTTTTCAAAGTATGCAGTCATATTATATTCAAGTACTTATAATTTAGGAGCTCTGGTAGCATAGTGCCTAAAGGCACTTGACTGCTAACCAGAAGACTGGTGGTTCAAACCCACCAGCCACTCCTCGGAAGGAAGGTTGGGCAATCCTACTTCCGTAGTGATACTGCCTCGGAAACCCAAGGAGGGGTCGCTAGGAGTCGGGGCCGACTCGATGGCAAATAACAACAACAAAACTTATAATTTGGCCCTTTTATATATTCCTATTAGCATATTTCATCCATTTTAATCACACTGGATAGTGTTCAGTGATAGTAGTGATAAGGGTCACTCTTCTCTGGTCTCTGGCTTTAATGAGAATGTGTCTGATGTGTTACTATTACTTTTTAAAAAAATTTTATTGTATTTTGGGTGCAAATTTACAAAGCACAATTTATTTTACATTCAGCAGTTTATGTACATCTGATTTCATGCCCCAATTACCATTCCCGATCATAACAAACTCTCTTCCGCTCTTGTCCCTGTGACTACACCCTCTCTGTGCCCTTCTTAACTATGAACGCCTGTCTGCCTAGCTTTCCCTCTATGGGAATGCTATTCCTCTGGTGCCCCATGGCCGATTGTTCTAAGGGGTGTATCTCCCTAGAGTAGGTGGGTGCATCGCCTTGGAATAGGTGTTCTGCGTGTAGATCTTCCTACTATTGGGCTGAGAGCCAATCCATAGGAGTGAGTACAATTTTAGGCCCAAAGGATCCATCAAACTCTATCTGACCA
>NW_006923615.1:33135-34023 GCF_000298275.1 Orycteropus afer afer | reverse complement strand
CTGTGATGAACATGAATGTGTATGTATCTGTTCCTATCCTGGCTCTCACCTCTCTAGGATATATACCTAGTAATGGGATTGCTGGGTCAAATGGTATTTTCAATTCCAACTTTCTAAGGAATTGCCATATTGCTTTCCACAGTGGTTGTGTCACTTCACAGTCACACAAGCAGTGTATGAAACTCCCAATCTCTCCACAACCCCACCAGCATTTGTTATTTTCTGTCTTGTTGAACCTTGCCATCAGTGCTGGGGTGAGACGGTATATCTCATTGTTGTTTTGATTTAAATCTCTCTGATGACCAATGATTGTGAGCATCTTTTCATGTGTTAGCTGACCACCTGAATATCCTCCTTGCTGAAATGTCCATGTTTTCTGCCCATTTTTCAATTGGATTGTTAATTCCTTTGGTGTTGAGGCGTTGGAGTTTTCCTTCAATCTTAGAGATAAGTCTCTTGCCAGATATGTAATTATCAGCAAATATGAATTTGTTGCTGTCATTTTTGTCATGTGCTTTTTCATTGTGTCTATTTCTTTATTCCATATAATTTTCTATGCTGAGCTCATTTTGTTTATGAATCATGTTATCACTTCCTTCATTGCTATTATTTTGTTGTTGTTGTTGTTATGTGCCGTCGAGTCGGCCCTCAACTCATAGCGACCCCTCCTTGGGTTTCCAAGGCAGTATCACTACGGAAGTAGGATTGCCCAACCTTTAGTATTTGCTGAATATTTATGCTGATCCTCTTTTTTATTTTGATGTGAAGGTTGATAATTTTTCTTTGAGGTTAACCTGTGATTTACAGTTTTCTTCCCAAGTTTAGAACAGTCCATTCTATCTTGTAGTTGTCTTGACTTCCCTACCATCTAGAAGTTCTGTAATGACA
>NW_006923615.1:28838-30885 GCF_000298275.1 Orycteropus afer afer | reverse complement strand
GGGTCTGTATCCTGGTCCCTTGTTTCTCCTGCTTTATCTTGCTTCTTTGTGTGGACTATGATGCATTGTTGTCTCTGAGGCATTGTGACATTTTTGCGTTTATATTTAATTGGTGATTATATGTTGGAGTGGCTTGCCCACAATTTTCATTTTCCTTGTTTTGTTTGTATGCTATTTATACAGGCAGGGTACTGTGCTGTGCTCCTCTATTCACTAGCTGACATAGCTTATACACTCACCACCTATCTCCTTCCTTTGTCAGCCTCTCGTATGTCCTTGCTGACCCTGGCAAACAGAGCCTGTTCTTAGGTCTCTGGACTCCAAATGAGAATGCTATCACTTTAAAATCCAAAATGGTTGCCACTTGTAAATATCAAAATGGCTGCACCTTCAGCCACTTTAAATATCCAAAATGGTTGCCCCTTGTAAACATTCAAAGTGGCTGCACCCTCAGTCACTTTAAATATCCAAAATGGCTGCCACATGTAAACAATCAAAATTGCTGCACCCTCTGGACAGCAGAAACTCAACAGCTTAGGTTGTCTCCCTCTTTGCTGTTTCCCTTCCTAGTCATGGGCCACCAGAGCAGTTGTCCCTGCAGCCCTTAGTGACTGGGACTGATCTTTAGGTCAATACTCAGGTCCCAACACCCCTTGGAAATATTCTGGCTGTTGGTCTCCTCAGAGTAGCTAATAGTCCACAGCTCCGACTGTTTCTGTACTCACTGTTTTCATTCAGGTTTTTCCATTAGTTGGCATCTAATCTACTTCTGTATAGTACCTTTCAAAGCTCAGGGTTCCAGGATTATCTTCTGTATCTCTGTCAACTGGTGTTTCTTCTCATTGTTGAAGAGGGTCTGTGTCACTTGTCTGCCTATTCTTCCATCTTACCAGAAGTCCCTCTAGTTATTTGTTTGTTTGTTTCTGTTTATATATTAACTGGTTTGGTTTTGTTGTTGTTGTTGTTCATTCATTTTTATATATTAACACTCAGGTGTTTTCCAGGATCATTTGGAGACATTCACAGAACAAGAAGCTCATTTCCAGCTGAGGTTGAACAAGGCTCGTTCACAATTTCATTGTCCACAGTACTGCAGATCAACTGTATATGGTGCAAGCAGAGGTAATAGAAGAAGGCTGAACGAGCTGAAGTTAAAGTAAAAGGCACTGATTAGGGGAAATAAGACTAGGTTTGAAGTGTTAGGCGAACATCCATGTAATGAAAGTCTGCAAGGCTGTTGGGATGGCAGCAACAGAACTTTGGAGGGAGAGATGAAAACAGGAGAGAAAAACATGGGGTTCATGAGGATAACTGTTAAATCTCTGCACTTGGGTGTATTCTCCAAAGAAAAGGATGGAGAGAGAAAATGACAGAGGGCAGAGGTTTCATCTTTGTGGAAGGCCCATTCAGGATCAGGAGGAAGAAGAGAATCAATTCATCCTGACCCAGGAGGCAAGAGGTTACAGGAAATAAACAAAGTTAAGTCTTTTAATCAGAAGAGAAAGTGAAAGCAAAAATAAATTCCCTTCATTCAAATCGGCAGCACCATGGATAAAGGTAACACACTTACATTTCTCTTGGATTTGTCTTAAAACTCAGAACTTTTCAGTGAGGATAATGACCTGAACTAAGGGTACATATTGCTCTGTTGAGGAGGTTTTGTAATCTAAGGCAAGGATCTGTAGAAGTGGGTGAATCTGGCACTAATATATTGGAAAATATGTGCAGTCGGGGGTGGAACTTCATTTAAGAATCCTTCTGCTTAATTGATTTAACTCTTTTTTTAAGGATCTTGTAGCCTTTCCCAAATACTTGTTGCAATTACTATGTCTTTAATCCCAAAATGCTTTGTTCATTGTGATACTAATTAAGGAACAGTACAATATAATAGAAAGTCCAGAGATAGCGGGTTCAAGTGGTGTATTTTAGTCACAATGCTGCTACAAACTTCCTATATGATTTTTGAAAACTGTTCACCCTCTCTGAGTATCAGCTGTACTTTATTAAAAAAAAAAAAACAAACAAACTCACTGCCCTCGAGTCAGAT
>NW_006923615.1:25193-28388 GCF_000298275.1 Orycteropus afer afer | reverse complement strand
CAAACCCACCAGCCACTCCTCAGAAGGACAATTACACAATCTAATTCCCTAGTGATACTGCCTCAGAAACCCAAGGAGAGGTTGCTATGAGTCGGCTCTGACTTGATGGCAGTGAGTTTGGTTTGATTTTGGAACATTCCTTATGTATGTCCTCTATGCAAGTTGCTGTACCACATTCTTCTCTTGAAATTTCATTTAATCCTCCCAACAGTCCTATGAGGTAGGTATAATTATTGCATGCTTTTATAGGTGAGGGAACTGATGCTCAAAAAAATCAGGAAATTTGCCAGGATTATAGGTAAGTGTGGTGGAACTGGTGTTGGAATCCAGGCACTCTGATTCCAAAGCTCAGGACCTAATTAAAAAGCAATTTCATTTTTAAAACCATCCAAAATTCAAGCTAATGGACCAAATATGGTTTATGCATCAGGAATTCTTGAAACAGGGATATTTGGTAGCAATAATTTAATGCTGTTTAAAAAAGGAGGGAGAGGTATTTGTTCTTCTTTGTTTCTCTAACTATACCTGTTGATCTGCACTAATACTGCAAATTAGAAATCTGAAGTAATTACTTAGATAATTCTGAAGACAATGTTAATGATTAAAACAGAAAGGAATAGCAGTAATGTGTTTAAATTGGAGCAGGGAGGAAGTAGGTGGAGGCAGGTGTCAGGGTGGGAGACAGAGTTGAGTCATCCAAATGAACTGCCATTAATGTCCTAGTTCTCTATAAGTTTTGAAGCTTTACTCTTTCCCTAGGAAAAAATGGTCGTAGTTCTATTGTATAGAGTCAGTGAATTTAGTTTGATGTCACTGTGTTTTCAAAGTAACATAAGGTGAAGAGATGAAGACCAAAACAATTTTTAAAAAATATTCTCAGAACATTATAGACTCATACTTTATTTCTATGGCTTTACATATATGCAAAAAAAAAAAAACCCACAAAGATAAACACCCAATTTAATCAGCTTCTTTTATATTGGTACCCACAAAATAAGGCCATTCAAATGATGTCATTTATTAAGAGGTGAAATTCATTGGTAATAATAATAATAGCAATAATAATATCTGGTATTCAAAGACTGTGGGGTATTCTTTGTAATTTATTAAGATAGATTAGAGATATTATGCACAGTATACTTTTTCAGGCATTGAGGCATACCCTTAAGAGAATGTAATCAGAGCTTCCAGGAAGATGGTGGAATATGTAGACAAGCTACACAGACCCTCTTCCACAAAGAAAACAGAAGCAAATTGATGGAGATGCAGAAGATAATCCTGGAGCCCTGAACTTTGAAAGGGAGTTCTGGTAGCATAGTGCCTAAGGCACTTGACTGCTAACCAGGAGGCCAGCGGTTCAAATCCACTAGAACTCCTTGGAAAGAAGGTTGGGCAATCTACTTCCATAGTGATACTGCCTCGGCAACCCAAGGAGGGGTCGCTATGAGTCAGGTCCAACTCAATGGCACATAACAACAACACAACAACATACAGAAGTGGATTAGGCACCACCTAGTGGAAGAACCTGAATGAAAACAGGGAGCATGGAGACAGACAGAGCTACAGATTGTCAGTTACTCTGATGGTACCAACAGACTGAATATTTCCAAGTGGTGTTGGGACTTGAGAATTGATGTAAAGATCACTCCTGGTTGCCAAGGGCTGCAGGGATGATTGCACTGGTGACTGATGATTGCACTGGTGGAAGGGAAACAGCAAAGGGGGAGACAACCTGAGGTGTGGACTTTTAGCCATCTGGAGGGTGCAGCCATTTTAATTGTTTACAAGTGGTGGCCATTTTGGATATTTAAAGTGACAGCATTCTCATTCAGATTCCAAGGACCAAAGAATAGGCTCCACTTGCCAAGGATGGCAGGGGCATATGGGAAGCTAACAAGAGGAAAAGAGACAGGTGGTGAATATATAAGTGCTGTCAACTAGTGAATAGAGGAGCACAGTACCCTGCTTACCAAGGAAAATGAAAATCTTGTCCAAATCACTCCAACATACAATCACCAATTAAATCTAAACACAAAAACATCACAATGTCTTTGAGACAACAGAGCATCACAGTCCACACAAAAAAGCAAGATAAAGCAGGAAAAATAAGGGACCAGGATACAGACCCAGAAAACATCCCTGAGGAAGAACCAGCATTGAAACTCCCTGACAAGGATTTCAAAATAATTTTATTTAGGTAGCATAGTGCCTAAGGCATTTGACTGCTAACCAGAAGGCTGGCATTTCAAACCCACCAGCCACTCCTTGAAAGGAAGTTTGGGCAATCTACTTTTGTAGTGATACCACCTTGGAAACCTAAGGAGGAGTCTCTATGAGTTGGGTCTGTCTCGACGGCACATAACAACAACAACAACAATAGCACCTTCAACGGATTCAAAGACAAGTTAAGGAAAACACTGGAAAAATAAAGGGATACACAGAGAAAACCCTAGAACAATTTCAAAACACAATAAGAACAAAATGACAAAATAATACAAAATCTACAGATAGAAATCCAGAAGATTAATGCAAAATTTTCCAAAATAGATAACACATTGAATGGGCAAAGGAGCAGAAATGAATCAATGGATGACAGGGTTAGTGAGATTGAAGACATATACCTGAATACTTCTTTGGAAAGGGGTCAATCAGAAAAAGATCAAAACAAAATGAAGAAACCCTAAGGTTCATGTGGGATACCATCAATAGGAATAACCTACGTGTAATCAGAATTCCAGAATAGGAAGAGACAAATAAAACCACAGAGAAAATTGTTAAATATTTGTTAGAAAAGAATTTCCCTGGTATGATGAAAGATGAGAATACATCTATTCAAGAAGTCCAATAAACCCCAAACAGGACAGACCCTAAGAGAAAATCACAAGGACATATCATCATCAAACTCCCCAAGACCAAAGACAAAGACAGAATCCTGAAAGCAGCACGGGAAAAACAACAAGTTATCTACAAGGGGCAACTGAGTAAGACTATGGTTGGATTTCTCAGCAGAAACCTTGCGGGTGAGAAGACAATGGGATGATATATATAAGACCCTGAAAGAAAAAAAAATCCAACCAAGAATTATATACTCAGTAAAACTGTCCTTCAAATATGATGGTGAAATTAGGACATTTCCAGATAAGCAGAAATTAAGGGAATTTGTTAAAACCAGACCAACATTACAAGAGATGTTAA
>NW_006923615.1:20615-24443 GCF_000298275.1 Orycteropus afer afer | reverse complement strand
ACATTATGTAATGATTAAAGGATCAATTGAACAGGAGGACATAACAATAATAAATATCTATGGACCCAATGAAAGAGCCCCAAAATACATAAATCAAACTCTAACAGAACTGAAAAGACAAATAGATGAGACTTTAATTCACCATTTTCAAGGAAAGATTTAATAACTAGCAAGAAATTCAACAAAGACACAGAAGAACTAAGCAATACAATCCACCAGCTTGACTTTGTAGACATCTACAGAGCACTTCACCCAACAACAGCACATTATACATTCTTTTCCAGTGTACATGGAACATTCTCCATGATAGACCATATGTTAGGTCATAAAGCAACCCTCAATACATTTAAAAACATTGAAATACTGCAAAGCATCATCTCAGATCACAATGCTATAAAATTGGAAATCAACAATAGAAAGATGAATAGAAAAAGAGCAAACACATGGAAACTGAATAATATCCTCCTTGAAAATGATTAGGTAATGTAAGAAATAAAAAATTGAATTAAAAAATTCCTTGAATCAAATGAGAATGAAAACACAACATACTAAAATCTTTGGACGTGGCAAAAGCAGTGATCAGAGGTTGATTTATAGCAATATATGCACACATCAAAAAAGCATAAAGTGCCCAAATGAGCATCTTAACCCAGAATCTCCAACATTTAGAAAAAGAGCACCAAAAAAGCCTACAGGCACCATAAGAAAAGAGATATAAAGATTCAAGCAGAAATAAATGAAACAGAAAATAATAAGACAATAGAAAAAATCACAAGACTAGAAGTTGGTTGTTTGAAAAGATTAGTAAAATTGACAAACCACTGGTAAATTTAACAAAGAAAAAGAGGGAGATAATACAAATAACAGGAATAAGAAATGAACTGGGTGACACCACAAAAGAACCAACAGAAATTAAAAGTATAATATCAGCATACTATGAAGAGCTATACTACAACAAATTAGAAAATCTAGAAGAAATGGACAGCTTTCTAGAAACATACTACTTACCTAAACTAACAAAGGCTGAGGTGGAAAATTTAAACAGACTCAGAACAAAAGAAGAAATAGAACAGGTCATAAAAAAATTACCAACAAAAAAAATCCCTGGAGCAGATGGTTTCCCTGATGAATTCTACTGAATGTTCAGAGAACTGACACTAATCCTACTCAAACTATTTCAAAACATAGAAAAGGATGAAATTGTTGAAAATTCATTTTAAGAAGCAAGCATAACCTTGATACCAAAACCATGCAAAGACATCACTAAAATGGAAAACTACAGACCAATATCCCTCATAAATATAGATGCAAAAATCTTCAACAAAATCCTAGCCTGCAACAACATATCAAAAAAAAAATAATACATCATGACCAAGTGGGATTCATTCCAGGTATGCAAGGACGGTTCAGCATCAGAAAAACAATCAACATAATCCATCACATAAGTAAAATAAAAGAAAAGAACCACATGATCATATCAATCGATGCAGAAAAGGCGTTTGATAAAATGCAAAATCCATTCCTGACAAAAACTCTCTGCAAAACAGGAATAGAAGGAAAATTCCTCAACACAATAAAGAGCATAAATGCAAAACCAACAGCCAACATTATTCTCAGTGGAGAGAGACTGAAACCATTCTCCTTGTGAACAGGAACCAGACACGGATGCTGTGGTAGTTAACTTTGTGTGTCAACTTGGCTGGGCCTGGTTGAGTGGCTGGGCAGCTGGATATAGTATTCCCTATGATGAGACTTGTAATCAACTCCATGGTGGAATCTACGGTGAGCAGCTGAGTAGCTGTCTTAGGAATATGGTCTGCTTCCTGCATATAAGGAGAAGCTTTGGGGAACAGTGTCTAGCTTATGGCATGCTTGAACCCTGCATGTAGCCGTGTCATTGTGCAGTGGCCTGCCATGCTCTACCAAACTTGGGACTTTCAATGGACTTGAATGGCCTGCTGTGTGGTTTGGTAACATTGGGACTGTGCCTTTACTTGTCAAATTTGGGTTTGTCAGCCTCAGCAGCTAACAGCTGAGTGAAGAAAAGCCTCCAGTGTCAGTGGGCCAGGAACAAGAGGCAGAACTGCAACCCAAGGTTGAGCGGCTTCACCCAGCCCCTAGAGCCTGGCACTTAGAACTTGGACTTAAAGCCTCCTTTATTCTTACTCTAAGCAAGTAAGAATAAACTCCTGTTTGTTCAAGCCATCCCATTTGTGGTATATTCTTGTCACAGCAGCACTAGGTAACCAGAACAGATGCCCTCTATCATCACTTCTATTCAACATTGTATTGGAAGTCCTAGCCTGGGCAATAAAGCAAGAAAGGGAAATCAAAAGCATCCAAATTGGTAAGAAAGAAGTCAAATTATCACTATTTGCTGATGATTTGATCCTATACCTAGAAAACCAATAAAAACAAACTCATTGCCATCAAGTCAGATCCAACTCATAGTGACCCCTCGTTGGGTTTCTGAGGCAATATCACTATAGAAGTAGACTGCTCAATCTTCCTTCCAATGAGTGGCTGGTGGGTTTGAACCTCCAGCCTTCTGGTTAGCAGTCAAATGCTTTCGGCACTATGCCACAAGAGCTCCCCAAGAGACTCAGCAAAAAAACTACTGGAACTAAGTGAGAGATTTAGCATTGTGACAGGTTATAAGATCAACATGCAAAAATCTGTTGGATTCCTCTACACCAGCAAAGAGATTGCTGAAAAGGAAATCAATACCGTTTACAATAGCTACCAAAAAGAAATAAAATACTTGGGATTAACAAAAGACCTGTACAAAGAAAACTACAAAACACTACTCCAAGAAACCATAAGAGATCTACATGAATGGAAGAACATCCCATGCTCATGGATAAGAAGATTGAACATTGTGAAATGTCAACACTACCCAAAGTGATCTATACATTCAATGCAATTCCAATCCAAATCCAATTAGCATTCTTTAAGGATACAGAAAAAGCAATCACTAATTTTATATAGAAAGGAAAGAGACCTCAGATAAGCAAAACACTATTGAAGAAGAACAACAAAGTAAGAAGTCTCACACTGCCGGATCTCAAAACCTGCTATACACCCACAGGAGTCAAAACATTCTGGTATTGGTACAACAACAGACACAGACCAGTGGAACAGGATTGGGAACCCAGAAATGGATCCATCGACCTATGGTCAGCTGATTTTTGACAAAGGGCTGAAATCCATTAAATGGGGAAAGATGTTCTCTTTAACAAATGGTGCTGACAAAACTGGATATCCATTGGTTGAAATATGAAACAAGATCCATACTTCGTATCATACACAAAAACTAAGTCCTGATGGATCTCAAAGGCTTAAATGTGAAACCTAAAACTATAAAGTTTTTCAGGGAAAAAACGGGCAAATTTAAGGGCCCTAGTTTATGTCATAAATTGACTGTTGAGCATAACCCAAAATGCACAGACATCACAAAATAAACTAGATGAATGGGACCTTCTAAAAATTAAATTTTTAAGTGCTTCACAAGACTTCTCCAAAGGACTAAAAATAGGACCTACAGATTGGGAAAAAAATATTCAGCAATGACGTATCTGACAAGGGACTTATCTCTAAAATTTATAGAAAATTCCAACACCTCAATGCTCGAAAGACAAACAGTCCAATTAAAAAATGGTCAGAAGGCATAAATAGACACTTCACCAAAGAAGATATTCAGGCAGCCAACAAAGACAGGAAGAAATGTTCATGTTCGTTACTCATTAGAGAGATGCAAATTAAAACAACAATAAGATACCATCTTGCCCCAGCACTAGTAGCAAAATTCAACAAGACAGAAAATAACAA
>NW_006923615.1:17675-20012 GCF_000298275.1 Orycteropus afer afer | reverse complement strand
CCAACTCATAGAGACGACTCCTCGGATTTCCGAGGTGATATCACTACAGAAGTAGATTGCCCAATCTTTCTTCCGAGGAGTGGCTGGTGGGTTTGAACCACCAGGCTTCTGGTTAGTCAAATGCCTTACACATTATGCTACCAGAGCTCCCATATTTCAATAAAATGTATTTTAAAAAGAAAGGATGTAGTCAAAAGTTTGAAATATTCAACCTACAATGAATTTATATACCTGCCCACTGCCCATTACAGAGGAATGCAGAGGGGATTCCTTACATGCAATTTTAAGATAGCATCCTTGCATTTGAGTTCTAAGGGGTTTTATTTGAAATAAACAGAAGATAGCTCAATTTTGACTTTCTTTTGTGGTATTTGGCCTGATTCTAACAGAGAGCGGGTTTTCACCATTTATATATATCTTTTCTTTAAAGTTTTCACTTGTGAACTGAAATCTTTTTCTTCATGCTATAAATGCTTTTTTTTTTTCCTTCTAGATTAAATTCATATATGGAAACATGTTCTCCAGAACCTGTATGACATAACTGGAGCCAAAGCAGTGCTGTAGAGAACTGTAAGATATAGCCTGGTTAGTAACTTATCTCCTAGAGAACAGATTTAGTGTTCCATTCTTCTGCAATGGCTAATTTGCACAAAAAACTAATATTTCATATTTACATAGGATTTTATTGCTCAGCAATTATCCTGCCCAGTATATGCATTTGCTCTCAGTTCTCAATGCCATCTACTAATCAATTCAATAAGGATCCTGAGACTTTTTCAGTAGCCACCAATGGGGAACCATTTCCTTGGAGTAAACTAAGGCTCCCTCACCTGGTAATTCCTCTCCACTATGACCTCCTTGTTCATCCAAATCTCACCTCCCTGGATTTTGCTGGATCTGAGAAGATTGAGATCTTGGTCAGAGATACCACTCGGTTTATCATCTTGCACAGTAAAGACCTTGAAATCATGAACACCACCCTTTACTCAGAAGAAGATTTGAGATACAGGAAACCAGGGAAAAGCCTGAAAGTTCTGAGTTATCCTGCTCATCAACAAATTGCACTGCTGGTTCCTGAGGAGCTTGTGGCTGACGTTAGATATTATGTGGCTATTGACTTCCAATCCAAGTTAACTGATGGCTTTGAAGGGTTTATAAAAGTGCATACAGAACTCTTGGTGGTGAAACAAGGTAAGACATTTATCTAGCCTGTCACAGTCCTTTGGGATACTTTCCTTAAGGATTACATCTTTGCCAGGAGCATGCTTCTTCACATATGACAGAATAAACTGTGGGGAACTCAGAAGAAAGAGAAACTCTTCTATTTTTCTTAATAAGCCTCTAGTCAGGATGGAAGGGCAAGATGCAGAGACAAACAGTTTAGCAAGAGGACAGGCCATTGTATAGCATATCTCTGTGCTAGGGAAAGAAATGGTAGATGCAGAGAGAACAGAAATAGGGAAGGCTTCTCAGAGGAAGTGAGTCTTGATTTCGGACCAAAAGAAACTGTAAGTGAGATTTGGGTAGGAGAGAGTGTTGATTGTCCAGCAGACACCATAACTCAAAACCAGGAAGCAGGAACAAATCTATTTGGAGAACTAAGAAATATGGTCTATTCGATCCACACATATTTATTGAATACCTGATATGTACCAGACACTCCTGTAGATGTTGTGAAATATGGTGGAAGAGACAACCAGGACAAGAAAATAAATTAAATGGTTAAGGTAAATAAATATTATGAAGAAAACAAAACAAGATGATGTAATAGAAAGGAAGTGTGGCTGGGGTTTGTGACTCATTTCCATGAGTGGTCAGTAAAGTTCTTGCTTCAGAGCAAGTTTAAACTGAGACCTGAATTTTTTTTTACAAAAAGGAAATGATGAACACTCTTGGGTCAGAATGTTCTCAGAAAGGGAAGAACAAGTGTAAAGCCTCTAAGACAAAGCTAGTTGAGAAAAGAAGTCCAGTGCCAGTTGAGGAGAGTGAACAAGGGGCAGAAAAGAAGTCCACTGCCAGTTGAGTGAACAAGGGGAATAAATATCAGTAGAAGTTATATCCTATGGCACTTGTAAAGAGTGTCAACTTTTACTCAAGTGACATAGAAAGTCATTAGAAAGTTTTGATCTGATTTATGTTTTATATAGATCAAGTGAGGATCACTGAATGGAACAAATATTGCTGAATGGAAAATCCATTTGTTCTATAAACTTTCATCCAAATCACATGAAAGAGTCTGTTGTATTTCTTTTTTTTTTTCTTTTTCTTTTTTATTATTTTATTGTGATTTGGGTGAAAATTTACAAAGCAAATTCACTTTCCATATAGCAATTCATA
>NW_006923615.1:16637-17145 GCF_000298275.1 Orycteropus afer afer | reverse complement strand
CAGCTTGCAAGCTTTTAAGATCCCAGTCGCTACTCGCCAAAGTAGGAGGTGGAACAATGTTTTGTGTAGTATGTTATACCAATTGAGCTTGATATCCCCTGCGACTTTGGTCCTGAGCACACAGGTTCAACTACTCAGTCCCTCTTGGTAGGTGGCTGTGACCAAGCAGTGACTACAACTTTGCCCCTTGTCAGCTCTACTATACACCTGGGAATTCAGATCATACACATACTTACAGGACCATTGTCTGCCAACCCTATGCACATTCTTGGGTACACTCCCCGCTTCATAGACATACCTAATAATTCAGCCTGTCCACCCATCTATCCAACCATATACCCATGTTTGCCTTCATTGACAACACCATACTATATGTGCAAAAGGGTTCATCTTTGTTGTCTGTATCTCCAACATACCTCTCTATGTCTTTCTCTTCCTCAATGCCACTATATTGATCATTCACATTTGGTACATTGCCCTTCTCTTCACCCAAATCAATACTTATCTC
>NW_006923615.1:9075-13732 GCF_000298275.1 Orycteropus afer afer | reverse complement strand
TTTGATAAGGATATATCTTGATGATTTTCTTTTGGGGTCTATCCTGTTTGAGGTTCATTGGACTCCTGAATGGATATATGCTCCTCTTTCATCATATCAGGGAAGTTCTCCTCTGGAGATATTTTTGGTTTAAGTTTTAAAGATTATCTCAGGACAATAGTTTCAGGGACTCATCAACCCACCATGGCTCCAGAAAGTCTAGAGTCCATGAGCATTAGAAATTCTGTTCTGTATTTTTGTCCTATTGATCAGGATTCTTCGATAGAATCTTTGATCAAAATGTTCAGTAATGGTAGCCACACCATCCACTTCTGGTCTCATGGCAAAGGAGGGGATTGTTCATAGAGACAATTAGTTACACATTCCATATTCTCCTCCTATTCCTGAGTCTTCTTCTGTTGTTCCAGGTGAATAGAGACCAGCTATGCTTTGGATGGCTGCTAGCTATCTTTTAAGACCTCAGGAAATATGCAACAAAATAGGAGATAGAATAAAAGCAATAAATGTATTGTTAGGACAATTAACTGGAATGTTCCATGAAACCATTACCCTAAACCTCCAAACCAAGGAACCAAATCCCATGAGGTGTTTGTTGTGTTTAAACTCAGAAGCTATTCTCTCTCTCTCTCTCTCTCTTTTTTTTCTCTCGTTTGTAAATATATCTATCACACAACTTTTGCCAATTCAACTTTTTTAAAAACTCTTTTTGTTGTAATTTGGGTGGAAATTTATGGAGCATATTGGTTTTCCATTTAACAATTCATTAACGATTTGTTTTGTAACATGGATTGAAATCCCCACAATATAACAGTGCTCTTCCTGTTTCTTCCACATGTTTACCCTTTCCATGTCCTTCTGAGTTTTATCCCTAGACAAATGCTGCCCTTTTGATTTTGCATGGTTGATTGTTAGAAGGAGAGTAGTGCATACCTCCCTGATATTCACTATATAGGCTTGCCTATTGTTTATCTGTTTATCTCAAGGTTGGGCCATAGTTTCAGATTTGAAAGGTATCTAAAGGCCATACTTGCCAGGGTTCCAGTGGTCCTTATCAGACTAGTAAGCCTGATCTTTTTAATTATTTTGAGATTTTTCTCCCACTCTGTCCAAGGCTTCCTATTGTGATCCTTTTCACAGTGGTCGGCAGTAGTAGCCAGATGTTATCTAATTCTTCTGGTCTTGGGGTTAGGGAGGCTGGAGTTAACATGGTCCATCAGTTCTTTGGACTAATTGTTTTCCTGCATCTTTGATTTTCTTCAATCTTCTTTGCTATGGATGGGGAAAGACCTATAGTTGCACATTAGATGGCTGCTCACAAGCTTTTAAGACCCCAGTCACTACTTATCAAAGTAGGGTGTAGAACATTGTCTTTGTGGACTATGTTATAGCAATTGACCTTGATGTCTCCTGAGACTGTGGTCCTGAACCTGCAAGCCTAATGACTCTTTCCCTCAAAGTGTTTACTTATGGCTAAGAAGGAAGGAAGGTTGGGCAATCTACTTCCGTAGTGATACTACCTTGGAAACCCAAGGAGGTGTCGCTATGAGTTGGGTCTGACTCAATGGCACATAATAACAACAAGTTTTCACTTCTTTAGCCCCTGTATGTTGTACTACATTCATGGATATATTTATAGCACATATAAATACATATATAGAAATATCCTCTATCAAACCTATATATATTCTTGGATAAAGTCCCATTTAAGGAGCTCTGGTGGCATACTGCCTAAGACACTTGACTGCTAACCAGAAAGTTGGCAGTTCAAACCTACTAGCTACTCCATGAAAGAACGACTGGGCAATCTACTTCTGTAAAGATTTACCTCCTTGGAAATCCAGAGAGGGTCACTATGAGTTGGAATCAACTCAATGGCAGTGAGGTTTTGTTTTGTTTTGTTTTTGGTATAATCCATACTAAATACTGCAATATTTGAACTTCATCAGTAAGTGTTTAAAGTCATCCTCTACACATGTAGATATAATGTCTGCCAAACCTACATATACTCATGGGTATAGTCCTGTTCACTTTCCCATACCTGTTCAGCTTACATGTCGGCTTACGTATCAACTCATAGATTACTGTTTGTTATTACTCCCATTGCAGGATTGTGTACGTAATAGTATTTACCTTTGTTGCCTTTAACTCTTGTGCTCAACCCAGTATCTTCCTTTGCCTTGATCATTTTGTGGTGTTCTCCCTTTTATTGTATATTGTTTTTCCCTTCGCCCAAGTTAATACATACCT
Organism: Orycteropus afer afer; assembly: GCF_000298275.1. NCBI lineage: Eukaryota > Metazoa > Chordata > Mammalia > Tubulidentata > Orycteropodidae > Orycteropus > Orycteropus afer. The sequence goes on along the minus strand of NW_006923615.1, from coordinate 11,485 downwards.
ACTCTCTAGCTAGTGATTAACCTCCTTTTCCCTTCCACCACTGATAAACTTCAAAGGATATTTCCTTCTGTGTGTAAACCTTTTGTTGATTTTTTACAGTCGTGGTGTCATACATATTTGTCCTTTTGTGATTGACTAATTCCACTCAGCATAATGTGCTCTAGGTTCATCCATATTATGAGATGTTTCACAGATTCATCATAATTTTTTAATGTTGAATAGTATTCCATTACATGTATGCACCATAGTTTATTTACCCATTTATCCATTGCTGGGAACATAGGTTGTTTCCTTCTTTTTGCTATTGTGTGTGGTACTACAATGGATATATGTGTGCATATATCTGATTGTGTCACAGCACTTATTTCTCTATGATATATATCTGGTAATGGGATTGCTGAATTATATGGTATTTGTATTTCCAACTTTTTAAGGAAGTGCCATACTGTTTTCCACAATCGTGCCATTTTACATTCCTACCAGCAGTGTATGGAGGTTCCAGTCTCTCTACACCCTCGCCAGCCTTTGATGTTTTCTTTTTTTTTTTTTCAACTTTGCTATTAATACTATCAGAAGGAAGGTTGGGAAATCTACTTGCATAGTGATACCACCTCAGAAACCCAAGGAGGGGTTGCTAGGAGTTGGATCCAACTTGACAGTAGTGTGTTGCATTGTTGTGTTGTGTATTAATACTAAGGTGAGATGGTATCTCATTGTTGTTTTGATTTGCATCTCTCTAATGGCTAATGGTCACAAACATAACTTCATGTGTTTGTTGGCCAACTGGATATCTTTGGTAAAGTATCTGTTCATGTCCTTTGCCTATTCTGTAATTGGATTGTTTATTTTTTGTTGTTGAGGTGTCAAAGTTTTTATAAACTTTAAAGATTAGTCCCTTATCTTATAAGTCATTACCAAACGTTTTTTTCCCTATATGTAGGTTCTCCTTTTAATTTTTTGGGGGAAGTCTTTTGAAGCACATAAATTTTTACTTTTTAGGAGGTCCTAGTCTTCTAGAGCCAGGAAAGAGAGGGAGTGGCCAGGGGCAACAAGAGTGGCGGATCCAGGTAAGGGGCAAGAGGCAGGCAGGGCTCAGCCAACTAGAGCCAGGAAAGGGAGGGAGCAGCCAGGGAACACAAAGCAGCAGGATTCAGGTAGGATTTAGGTAAGGGAAGGGTGAAGAGGTTTCCAACAGCTAAGGGAGACAAACTTTATCAGTTTGTCATCCTGTGGGGCTTGTACATTGTGAGGTTTGAGGCTATGCCACCAGTGTTTCAAATGCCAGCAGATTTGCACATGGTGCACAGGTTTCAACACAGCTTACAGACAGAGACAGACTTGGATGAAGGAAGAGGCCATCCACTTCTCAAAGAATTGGCCCGGAAAAACCTTAATAATAGCAGAGAAACACTGTCTAATATATTACTGGGCAACTTTATGAATAGCTTGGAAACACTGTCTGATTGGGTTGGAAGGCACTCAAAATATGACTGGGAAAGAGCTGCCTCATCAGAGTAGAACCAACCTTAATGATATGGATAAAGTAAATATTTCAGGACCTCCATGTGCTGACATGGCATGACTCAAATTGAGGAGAAACAGCTGCAGACATCCATTAATAGTTGGGACATGGAATGTACGAAGCATGAACCTAGGAAAATTGTAAATTGTCAAATATGAAATGCAATGCATAAAGATTGATATCCTAGGCATCAGTGAGCTGAAATGGACCGGTCTTGGCCATTTTGAATCAGACAACCATATGATCTATTATGCCGGGAATGACAATTTGAAGAGGCATGGCATGGCATTCATCATCGCAGAGGATGTTTCAAGATATGTCCTGAAGTACAATGCTGTCAGTGATAGGATAATATCCAAACACCTATAATGAAGATCTATTAATATTACTATTATTTAAATTTATGCACCAACCACCAAAGCCAAAGATGAGGAAACTGAAGATTTTTATCAACTTCGGCAGTCTGGCATTAACAGAACTTGCAATCAAGATGTGTTGATTATCACTGGTGATTGGAATGCAAAAGTTGGAAACAAAGAATAATCACTGGCGGTTAGAAAATTTGGCCTTGGTGACAGAAATAACACTGGAGATTGCATCATAGAATTTTGGAAGTCCAACTTATTCATTGCAAATACTTTTTTCCAACAACACAAATGGCATCTATACATGTGGACTTCATCAGATGGAGTACACAGGAATCAGATTGACTACATCTGTGGCAAGAGGCAATGGAAAAGCTCAATATCTTCAGCCAAAACAAGTCCAGGAGCTGACTATGGAACAGACCATCAACTGCTCATATGCAAGTACAACTTGAAGTTGAAGACAATTAGAACAAGTCCACAAGAGCCAAAATATGACCTTGAATATATCCCTCCTGAATTT
>NW_006923615.1:5869-6960 GCF_000298275.1 Orycteropus afer afer | reverse complement strand
GAAAGAACTGGTTGATCTTCATCCATTTCAGGAGGAGGCATATGATCAAGAACCAATGGTATTGAAGGAAGAAGTCGAAGCTGCACTGAAGGAATTGCCAAAGAACAAGGCTCCAGGAATTGATGGAATACCCATTGAGATGTTTCAACAAATGGATGTCCTGCTGGAGGCACTCACTCAGCTATACCAAGAAATTTGGAAGACAGCTACCTGGCCAGCTGCCTGGAAGAGATCCATATTGGTACCCATTTCAAAGAAGGGTTATCCTACAGAATGTGGCAATTATCAAACAATGTCATTAATATTGCATGCAGGTAAAATCTTACTAAAGATAATTCAGAAATAGTTGCAGCAGCATATTGACAGAGAACTTCCAGAAATGTAAGCTGGATTCAGAAGAGGATGTAGAATGAGGGATATCATCGCTGATGTAAGATGGATCTGGGCTCAGAACAAAGAATACTAGAAAGATGTTTCATTGTGTTTTATTGAACATGCAAAAGCATTTGATTGTGTGGATCATAACAAAGTGTGCATAACATTGAACACTTAATGGTACTCATGAGGAACCTCTACATAGACCAGGAGGCTATCTTTCAAACAGAATGAGGGAACTGCATGGTTTAAAATCAAGAAAGAAGTGCATGAGGGTTGTATCCTTTCACCATACTTATTCAATCTGTATGCTGAACAAATAATCCGAGAAGCTAGACTATATGAAAAAGAACATGGCATCAGGATTGGAGGAAGACTAATTAACAACCTGCGATATACTGACAACACAACTTTGCTTGCTGAAAGTGAGGATGACTTGAAGCACTTACTGATGAAGATTGAAGAAAACAATCTGCAGTGTGGATTACATCTCAATATAAAGAAAACAAAAATCCTCACAACTGGACCTATAAGCAGAATCACAGTAAATGGAGAAAAGATTGAAGCTGTCAAAGACTTTACATTGCTTGGTTCTACAACTGATGTCAATGGAGGCAGCAGTCAGGACATCAGACGACATATGTTGTTGTGTGCTGTTGAGTCAGAGCCGACTCATAGCGACCCCTCCTTGGGTTGCTGAGGCAGTATCACTATGG
>NW_006923615.1:2286-4504 GCF_000298275.1 Orycteropus afer afer | reverse complement strand
CCATATGCACTGGAAAAGATTATATGTTGTGCTGTTATTTGGTGGCATTTTCTATATACATCCATGAGAAGATCTAGTTGCTTGATTTTGTTGTTTACATCTTCTGTATCTTTGTGGAGTTTCTTTCTAATTGTTCTATCCTTCATCGAAAGTCAATATTGAAGTTTTCTGTTATTGTGGAGTTGTCTATTTCTCTTTTCAATTCTGTTAAAATTTGATTTATGTATTTTGGGCCTCTTTCATTGGGTGCATAGATAAGATTATGGTTATGTTCTCTGGTTGGATTGACCCTTTAGTCATTATATAGTGTCCATCCTTGTCTCTTTTACTGTGTTTTGCCTTACAGTCTATTATATTAGAAATTGATATTGCCACTCCAGCCCTTTTTTGGTTGCCATTTGCTTGATATATATTTTTCAGCCCTTTGATTTTTACTTATTTTTATCTTTGTGTCCTTTCTAGTGCACATGGAACATTTTTCAGACTAGACCATATGTTAGGCCACAAAAAAAGCCTCAATAAATTTAAAATCATCAAAATACTACAAATCATCTTCTGAGATCACAGTGCTATAAAATTAGAAATCAACAAGAGGAAGATCAAGGGAAAAAAGTCAAATGAATGGAATCTGAATAGCACCCTGTTTAAGAACTACTGGGTAATAAATACCCCACTGCCATCAAGTTGATTCTGACTCATAGTGACCCTTTAGGACAGAGAAGAATTGCACTAAAGGGTTTCCAAGTCTGTCTCTTGAATACAGTATATTCATGGGTCATAATCCTCCCCTCCCCCCATCCATTCTACTACTCTCTGTCTCTTGCTTGGCGCCATTAATCCAACTATATTCAGTGAAATAATCAATGGGTATGAATTTACTGCTATTATTTCACTGTGCTTGTGTGTGTGTGTTTAGTTGGTATTGATGGTTTCTTTGTTCCATATATGTTTCTGTGCTGAAATCATTTTATTTACAGATTTTATCACTCCTTTGTTTTAGCATTTACTTAGTCATGATTTTCTCTTTTTTTAATTTTGTTGAGAAAGTTTATTAATTTTCTTTGAGATTCTCACTGTACTTGAGTCAGATCTGACTCATAGCGACCCTTCCTTGGGTTTCTGAGAAAATATCACTACGGAAGAAGATTGCCCTATCTTCTTCCAAGGAGTGGCTAGTGGGTTTGAGCCACCAGCCTTCTGGTTAGCAGTCAAATGCCTTTGGCACTGAGCCACCTGAGCTCCCTCTTTGAGATTAACCTGTAATTTATTATCTTCCCAAGTTGAAAACAATTTTCTGTCTTGATATCATCTTGACTTCCTTTCTATTTTAAAGTTCTGTAGTGACACCATTTATTCCTCCTCCCTCTTTGTTTTTTGTAGGTGTCATCTCTGGTTCCCTAGTTTCAGTCTTGTAGGTTTACTTTATTTTTGATACTTCTATATCTGGGTTTATTTGCAGGTGATGTTGTCATGTGTCTAAATCTCAGGTTGTTGTCTATAAGTGTGGTTTTTTGTCCAAAGAACTCCCTTTAGCATTTCTTTAAATATTGGTTCCATTTTTACAAATCCCCTTAGTATCTGTTTATCTGGAAACGTTCTAATTTTACCATCATATTTGAGGGACAATATTGTTTGATATGTATTCTTGTTTTGTGATTTTTTTTTTCTTTCAAGGTTTTATATATGTTATTCCACTGGCTTTTATCCTGAAAGCTTTCTACTGGGAAATCAGATATTAGTTTCATTGGTTCTCCTTTGTAGGTACTTTTTCATTTTTCTCAAGCTGCTTTCTGGATTTTTCCTTTGTCATTGGTTTTAGAAAGCTTGATTATATGTCATGGTGATTTTCTTTTGGAGTCTATCCTATTTGGGGTTTATTGAGCTTCTTGAGTGTCTATCTTCTTGTCTTTCATGATAATACTGTAGTTTCCATCCAACAAATCTTTGACAATTTTCTCAGTCTTTTTTAATGTTCTGGAAGGCCAATCACATGTAAATTATTTCTCCTCATGGTGTTCCACATAATTCATAGACTTCCTCCTTTTTGTTTCCATTCTTTTTTCTGATTGTTCCTCAATCAGATGAGTAGTAAGAGATTTATATTTAATTTTACTAATTCTGTATTTCCTTGATTCAGTTCTACTCATTTGTCCTCAAATACTTTATCTATTTCTGAAATTTTAGTATTAATCTTCTGGATTTCTATCTTCTGTTTTTG
>NW_006923615.1:0-734 GCF_000298275.1 Orycteropus afer afer | reverse complement strand
AGAGAAGAAAAGAGGAAGAAAAAAGAAAAGTAGGGCAAGTGGGAAGACTTAAGATCAAAGAGTAAGATAGGAAAATTAAAGCAGTACAGCATAGCAGTGGTGAGGTTAGGGTTTGGCTACCAGGTAGGTGGGGGGGGTGGGGCACACCTCTGGTCACTGAGAAGTTGTACAGGTAAGTGGAAGATCACCTCTCTCTGATTGTTGGTCACCAATATGGGTACTGGCAAATTCTTTGGAGATCAGAACCAGTTATCTGGCTCTTACCCCAATCAGAACTCTACTTACAATAATTCAAAATTGCCATGCTGTGATGGTTGGTAGTTCACCACTCCATATACCTCCTTGCTGCAGTTTTCATTCAGCTTCTTCCTTTAATCAATATTTAATCTATTTCTTAATCCTTTCTTTGAAGCTTAGGATTCCAGGATTGCCATCCATATCACTTGGTTTTCTCAAGTCTTTGTAGTAGGGAGTATGGATAGTATATCTGCCTAGTCTGCCATCTTGGATCCTTCCTTGGTGTATAACATTTGAAGAAATTACAGTAATCAGCTATGCAACCCTTCCCTTAATCAATGCAATACTTCCATCACCATTAACCCCACCTTTCCTCCCCCACCCCGGGAACCGGTAATAAATTTTGTTCTCTGTACATTTGACTTTTCTTGTCTTTTCATATAAATATAATATTTGTTCTTTTGTGATTGACTTATTTCACTCAGCAAAAGGTCTTC
>NW_006923614.1:30688-33267 GCF_000298275.1 Orycteropus afer afer | reverse complement strand
GGACTGCCCTTCATTGAAATTAGGGATCTTGTTATTTTCCCTTTCTAAGTGCCTGTCAGCTTGAAAGTTGAATATGTCTGTTTCCCTAAAATATACATATATTATTGGAACATGCCTTTTCAACAAAAGGAAAAGGTTATGTTCCAATAAACTTTAAAATATGTCCTGTCTTCTGGAGACAGACCACAGACATTTATTGTCCCATTCAAGAAATATGGAATAAGCACCTGCAGGCATTTTCCAGTCACAACAACACATCATAAATACCCATATATATGGTTGGCTAGGAGCTCTGGCGGTGCAGTGTCTAAGGCATTTGACTGCTAACCAGAAGGCTGGTGGTTCAAACCCACCAACCACTCCTCTAAAGGAAGATTGGACAATCTACTTCCGTAGTGATACCACCTCAGTAACCCAAGGAGGGGCCGCTATGAGTCAGATCTGACTTGACAGCAGTGAGTTATTGTTGGCTAAGTTGAATTGGGAGCCCACAGGACTAAAGTTTAGTATGATAAGCTACTAACATGCTTTGTTCTTCTAAGCCAGTGACTCAAAATTCTCGAGACTTTGTTTCCTCACCTGTAAAATGAGAGGATTGGATTAAAAGTACCATGTACCAAATCTACATTCATATTTCTGGATGGTATCCTTACAGATCATTTCTCCTTCCTTGTATTTGCTATCTTTGTACAAGTTCTACTATGACTATATTTGATTTCTATATGCCAAGTTAGAAATCACTGTTTATAACACAATGAATCAGCTCCACCAATAATGATTAACTCCTTCAATCTAATTTTAAAGAATAACAAACCATCAGCTATATTCTCCAGATTTGAGATTTTACAACAAAAGAAATGGATAACACAGCCTCAAAGCCAAACACTCCACAAACAACACTTAACTAAGGTCAGAAAAATATGGTTTGCGGTTTTAAAAACAGGGAAAATATTGTGGATAAAATTTAAAATAGATCCTTCATCAAAATAAAAAATGTGAGAAGTGTTTGGGAAGAGGAAATGGTCATTTAACTTAGTGGAAGTAAGAACAACATCGTTCATTTTGTGGAATATGAGTCTATGCAAAGAAGTGGTAGTCATGGGTGGATTCTTAGGCACATTGTCTGAATTGCAGGTGTTGCCAATTCATGCTTTGAGGTTGATGAACTGCATTTTTAAAGCTATTTCTATCTTATTGGGATGCAAAGGTCATCTCCCTCTACATCATTTCCCTATACCAAAATACACTGCTATCAAGCCAATTCCAACTCATAGGGACCTGAAAGGACAGGGTAGAACTGCTTCATAGGGTTTCCAAGGCTGTAAACTGCATGGAAACTGACCGTCACAGCTTTCTCCCACAGAGTGGCTGGTATGTTTGAACCACCAACCTTTCGCTTGGTGTTGGGCACTCTAACTGCTGCACCACCAGGGCTGCTTTCATCTCTGTATACCAAAAAAACCTAACTCACTGCCGTCAAGTTGGATCCAACTCATGGCGACCCCTCCTTGGGTTTCTGGAGCAGTATCACTACAGAAGTAGATTGCCCAATCTTCCTTCCGAGGAGTGGCTAGTGGGTTTGAACCACTACCCTTCTGGTTAGCAGTCAAATGCCTTAAGCACTAGCTACCAGAGATCCCTCATCTCTCTCTATATTGTTGGTGTTGTTGTTATGTGCCATCAAGTCGGACCCCTCCTTGGGTTTTCCGAGGCAGTATCAATACGGAAGTAGATTGCCCCATCTTCCTTCCCAGGAGTGGTTGGTGGGTTTGAACCATCAGCCTTCTGGTTAGCAGTCAAGTGCCTTAGGCACTATGCTACCAGAGCTCCCCTAACTCTCTATAGTAGCTAAAAATTCTATAGACTTGTTTTCCAAGTCTTCCTTGCACTAGGGCTCAGACAATAGGCCTGGGCTCTGCCGATCAGTCTTGTCTCATCTCAATTTTGATTCAGATGCTAGACATGAAAAAAAGAAGGGCTAAAGAAAAACTCTCACTGATGGTAGTAGCAGTGGTGGCCACATCTTAAGAGCCAAGGCATAGGGACTTCTTTAATAATGGACGTAGTAATGGGTGTAGTAAAAATCAGACCCTGTCACAAAATGAGCAAGAGGACAAACTGGTGGCTACAGCACTTTTATTTTCAGGCAATGTATACAGCAGGGTTTGGGACATTATTCCTTGAAGCTGAGCCTCCAGGATGCTTCTCCTGCCTCCCAGGCATCCAACGCATTGCCTGAAAGTCTTTTTTGTTGTTGTTGCTTTAATTGAGATTTGGGTGAAAGTTTACAGAGCAAATTGATTTTCCATTCAACAATGCACACACATTCTTTTTAGTGACATTTACTGTGATCCTCACACTGTAATAGCATTCTTCCCACTTCCTCCTGTGCCTACTCCTTCCTTTCATCTTTCCTTCCATCCCTTCCAGCCTTCCTAGCTCTATCCCTGGGCAAATGCTATCCTCTTCATCTCATATGCTTGATTGTTCTCAGTGTATACCCTCCTGATATTACTGTTAAACTGAATACTCTATCATTTGTCTGTCAGTTGAGCCACAGGGGTTAAGTTCAGTCCCTA
>NW_006923614.1:28545-29623 GCF_000298275.1 Orycteropus afer afer | reverse complement strand
TGCATGTGAGTGGCATAAATCTTAGGTTCCAAGGATTTGGGTGAAAACAGAGATTCTTGGATCCATCACTTAAACCTGGAGCACGGCATTTAGCCTCTCAGGGCCCTATCTTATTCATGCAATGAGAACGTTCAACTATTAACTTTAAAATTTCTTCTAGCTTTGGCATTTTATACTCTGTAATGTGTTAGATTAGACTACTATTCCTCTTTCTCATCATAATTTGTTATTGTTGTTATTGTTAAATTTCTGAAGGTAGAGGCTTTGTTTACTGCCTCTGTGGTACCTGTTTTTAAAGAGTATACATAAAAATGTATTCTGCTGTCTTACTTATTATTGGAAAAGTATATTAATATCTACTCCTTACCAAACATTATATATCTTTTCAGCACAAATATCACATTATGGAAAAGTAGATCAGATGAATATACATGTAAAAATGCAATGAATTATCAGAATGACTATGTTCCATCAAAATACATTTCTTACATTCTTGTATAATGGCATCAGCAGTTTAGATTTTTTCCCTGCAAGCCAAGAATCACAGGAGTCAGTAAGGGTTATGGTTCTCAGCTTGCCAAAAACTAAAGCATCAAACCCAAAACTATGTCTTCAGTCCTATGAAATGTGAAGAAGAATCCTAAGTGCCTTTTAATAATTGATATAAACAAATTTCTGTCAAGTCAATTCCAACTCATAGTAACTGCATATGTGTCAAAATAGAACTGTGTGCCATAGGGTTTTCAGAGGTCAATTTTTTGGAAGCAGATTGCCATGTCTTTCTTCTGATATGTCTCTGTGTAGACTTGAACCTCCAGCCCTTCAGTTAGCAACCAACCACATTAACCACTGGCACCATCCAGAGACTCTATCTTTGTTATATCTTATCCCCTATTGCAGCCTTCAGAGAGTTATCAATCTTTTTAATGCAAGCAATGTTGCAGTATTCATTCTTGGATAAATGCATTGCTAATCCATTTGAAGATGTATACATGATATGGATGTGACCTTCAATTAATGGTCATATTATCAAAATATATGAGCTCTTTCATCAAATCAAAAAAGTAATTAGTAAAAG
>NW_006923614.1:22423-24860 GCF_000298275.1 Orycteropus afer afer | reverse complement strand
CATAGTGGCTACAATGGGCTCAGGTATAGCAAGGATTGTGAGGTTGGCACAGGACCAGGCAGTGTTTTGTTGTGTTGTACTAGGGTCATTATGAGTCAGAGCTGACTGGATGGCACCTAACAACAACAACAACATGAGACATTCATTAGACATATTGGCAAATTTTTAAGAAAATGAAATACAAAACAATTTTAAAATATGAAAATATGCTTAATTTTACTCATGGTTTAAAAATACCAATTAAAATAATTAAATCCTTCCTTTTTTTTTTTTAATCTATGAGAAAGGTAAAACAAGTTTGATCCCAGAGAGTATTGCTGGGGATACTGAGATATAGGAACTCTTGTGTTTAGATATCAGTGTAAACTAGAATTATCTCTTTGAAGGACAATTTGCCAAAAACTATCATGCTTTAAAATGTATACATCCTTGGGCATATTATTTCCATATGAAGGAATTTTTTCTATAAATATATGCAAATGTATTCACAAAGGCAATTATCCAAGAATGTCTACTGAAGCATTGTTTCTACTAAAAATATTGGGAGCAATCTAAATTACAATTAACACATGATAGGATATATCAGTTACTAGTTTCAGGCAGTGGAACGTTATACAACATTTAAAAAGACAAAAATAACACATTGTTGATATAGAAAAGGCTATAATTATGTTAAGTAAAAGGAATTGAGAAAGCCAAGTGCTAAAGAGTTTTATAGTATGTTGTTGGTTTGCAGTCAAGATACATGTGACATCAGCAATGATATCCCTCATTCCATGTCCTATTCTGAATCCAGCTTGCATTTCTGGAAGTTCTCTGTCAATATACTGCTGCAACCATTTTTGAATTATCTTCAGTAAAATTTTACTTGCATGAGATATGAATGATTCTGTTCAATAATTTCCACATTCTGTGGGATCACCTTTCTTTGGAATGGGTACAAATAACGATCTCTTCCAGTCAATTGGCCAGGTAGCTGTCTTCCAAATCTATTGGCATAATGGGATGAGTGCCTCCAGTGGGGCATCTGTTTGTTGAAACATCTCATTGGGTATTCTATCAACTCCTGGAGCCTAATTCTTCACCAATTCCTTCAGTGCAGCTTTGACTTCTTTCAATACCATTGGTTCTTGATCATATGCCACCTCCTGAAATGGATAAACATCAATCAATTCTTTTTGGTACAGTGATTCTGTGTATTCCTTCCATCTTCTTTGGATGTTTCCAGCATTATTCAATATTTTACTCACAGAATCCTTCAATATTGCTACTTGAGACTTGAACTTTTTCTTCAATTTCCTCCAACTTGAGAAACATCGTGTTCTCCTGACATCAATTTTGGTCATTTCTTCCTTTCCTTGCCTTTTTAACGAACTTTTGCTTTCTTCATGTATGGTGTTCTTGTCATCCCACAATTCCTCTGGTTTTCGGTTATTGGTGTTCAGTGCATCAAATCTATTCTTTAAATGGTCCCTAAATTCAGAAGGATATATTCAAGGTCATATTTTGGTTCTCATGGACTTGTTTCAATTGTCTTCAGTTTCAACTTGAACTTGCATATGAGCAGTTGACGGTCCGCTCCATAGTCAGCTACGGGCCTTGTTTTCACTGATGATATTGAGCTTCTTCATTGCCTCTTTCCACACATGTAGTCTATCTGATTCCTGTGTACTCCATCTGGTGAAGTCCACATGTATAGCCATCATTTATGTTGTTGAAAAAAGGTATTTGCAATGAATAAGCCATTGGTCTTGCAAAATTCTATCATGCAATCTCCAGCATTATTTCTATCACCAAGGTCAAATTTTCCAACTACCAGTGATTCTTCTTTGTTTCCAACATTTGGGTTGCAATCACCAGTAATAATCAACAAATCTTTATTGCATATTTGATCAATTTCAGACTGCAGAAGTTGGTAAAAATTTTCAATTTCCTCATCTTTGGCTTTGGTGATTCGTGTGTCAATTTGAATAATAGTAGTATTAACTGGTCTTACCTGGAGCCATATGAATGTTATCCTATGACTGACAGCATTGTACTTCAGGATAGATCTTGGAACATCCTTTGTGACAGTGAATGTAATGCCACTCCTCTTTAATTTGTCATTCCTGGCATAGTAGATAATATGGTTATCTGATTCAAAACAGCCAAAGCCAGTCCATTTCTGTTCACTGATGCCTAGGATATCTATCTTTATGCATTCCATTTCCTTTCTGACAAATTCCAGTTTTCCTTGATCCATACTTCATACATTCCAAGTTCTGATTATTAGTGGATGTTTGCAGTTGTTTCTTCTCATTCTGAGTCATGCCACATCAGCAAATGGATGTCCCAAAAGCTTTACTCTATCCACATCATTAAGGTCAGCTCTACTCTGAGGAGACAGCTCTTTCCCAGATGTATTTTGTGTGTTCTGACCTGAGAGGCTCATGTTCGG
>NW_006923614.1:17017-20673 GCF_000298275.1 Orycteropus afer afer | reverse complement strand
GAAGGGGGTTTAAGGGCCATAGTCTCAGGGGGTCTGATAGAAACTAACAGAACAGGTTAGTTAATAATAATAAGACAGGTCTTTTTATTATCATTATTTCTTTTATTGTGCTTTAGGTGCAAGTTTACAGAGCAGAGTTTGTTTTACATTCAACGTTTCATTTACATTTGGTTTCACTCCCCAATTACCATCCCCAGCACTAACCCCAGTCTCCTACACACACACACACACACATACACACACACACCATGCCCCTCATAGTTATGCACTCCTGTGTGTCCTGCATTTCCTCTGTGCGAGTGTTGCCCCTCTGGTGTCCCGTGGTCAATAGCTCCAAGGGATCCAACTCCATAGAGTATGTGGGTGTGTCACCTTGGGTTGAGTGGTCTGCATGTACATTTTGTTTACTATTGGGCTGAGAGCCAACCCCTGGGAGTAAGTTTTATTCCAGGCCCAAAATGTATCCCAGGGCCTTAGCATTGGGGAAGACAGGTCTTTTTTTTTTATGATTTTGAGTTTTGTTCCACATTTTTCTCCCATTGAATCTAAGACCTCCTCTTTTGATCCCATTGAGATCAACAGTGGTACCTGAGCATCATCTAGTTCTTCTGCTCTCATTATCAATTGTGCAGGCTGGGATTCATGTAATCCATTTATCCTTTGGACTGTTTCCTTAAGTCTTTTATTTTCTTCACACTTCTTTGCTTTAGATGGGAATAGACCAATAGCTGTGCCTTAGGTGGCTGCTCACAAGCTTTTAAGAATCAAGTAGGTGGTCACCAAAGTAGAATGTGGAACATTGTCTTTGTGGATTATGCTATGCCAATTGACCTTGATTTTCCTCTAGCCTATGGTTCTCAGCCCCAGGTCCAGTGATGCATTCCCCTAAGGTGTTTGGTTATGGCTAAGAAGTTTCCATAACTCTGTCCCCTGTATGTTCTACTGCATTCATGGATACATCTGAAGTGCACATAAATACATACGTAGAAATATTATCTGTCAGGCTTATGTATATTCATAGGTGTAAGGTCATGGTAGTATTTTCAGTCACCTATATGAATGTGAATTGATGGGATATTCATTGAGATGTTTCAACAAACAGATGCCCCACTGGAGGCACTTACTCATCTATGCCAAGTAATTTGGAAGACAGCTACCTGGCCAACTGACTAGAGGTGATCTCACAGAATACGGAATTCATCAAACAGTATCATTAATATCACACACAAGTAAAATTTTGTTGAAGATAATTAAAAAACAGTTGCAGCAGATATTGACAGAGAACTTCCAGAAGTGCCAGCTTGATTCAAAAGAGGATGTGGAGTGAAGGATATCATTGCTGATGATCAGATAGACCTTGGCTAATAGTAAAGAATACCAGAAAGATGTTTACTTGTGTTTTACTGACTATGCAAAAGCATTCAACTGTGTGGATCATAACAGATTATGGATAACATTGTGAAAAACTTAATTGTGCTCATGAGGAACCTGTACATAGACCAGGAGGCTGTCATTTGAACAGAAAAAGGGGATACTGCATGGTTTAAAATCAGGAAGAGTGTGTCACAGGGTTGTATCATTCCACCATACTTATTCAATCTGTATGCTGAGCAAATAATCTGGGAAGCTGGACTACATGAGGAAGAACATGACATCAGGATTGGAGGAAGACTCATTAACAATCTGCAATATGCAGACAACACAACCTTGCTTGCTGAAAATGAAGATGACCTGAAGCACTTACTGATGAAGATTAAAGACTACAATTTGCAGTAAGGATTACACCTCAACTCAACTTTACATTCTTTATATAAAATGAAAATCATCACAACTGGACTGAGAAGCAGAATCATGATAAATGGAGAAAAGATTAAAGATGTCATATTACTTGGATCCACAATCAACACTAATGGGAGCAGCAGTCAAGAAATCAGATGATCCATTGCACTTGGCAAATCGGATGCAAAAGTCCTCTTTAAAGTGTTCAAGAACAAAGATGCCACTTTGAAGACTAAGGTGCACCTAACCCAAGCCATGGTATTTTCAATCCTCATATGCATATGAAAGCTGGACAATGGATAAGGAAGATGGAAGAAGAGTTGATGCTTTTGAGTTGTGATGTTGGCAAAGAATATTGAAAATGCCATGGACTGCCAGAAGAACAGATCTGTCCTGGAGGAAGTGCAGTCAGAATGTGCCTTGGAAACAAGAATGGCCAGATTTTGTCTCTCCTACTTTGGACACATTGTCAGAAGGAACCATTTCCTGGAGAATTATATCATAGTTGGAAAGTAGAAAGTCAGGAAAAAAGGAGATTATGTGTCAACTTGACTGGGCCTGGTTTTGAGTGGCTGGGAAGCTAGATGTACTTATTCCCCATGATGAGACTGGTAATCAACATTATGGTGGAATGTGCTGTGAGCAGCTGAGTAGCTGCCTCAGAGATTTGGTCTACTTCCAGTACGTAAGAAGATGCTTTGAGAAAGATCTCTGAGCTTTTTGGCAAGCTTGGAGCCTGCATTTAGCCAAGTCTTTGTTCAACAGCCCAGTCTTGGAACTGTTTCTGGACTTGAACTAGTGACCTGCCATGTTGCTTAATAATCTTGGCACTGTACCATTTTACTTGTCAACCTTCAGTTTATCAGCGACAGCAGCCAGCAGCTGCCTGAGTTAAGAGAAGCCTTCAGCTTCAATGGGCCAGGACCAAAGGTAGAGCTGAAACCCAAGGTCCCAGGGCCTTCTCTCAGCCTCTAGAGCTGACACTTTGAACTGGGACTTCTAGCTTCCTAAACTACAAGAGAATAAATCCCTGTTTGTTCAAGCTATCCACTTGTGGTATTTCTGTTAGAGTGGCACAAAAGGGGCAAAGCAACCCTCCACAAGATGGATTCACACAGTTGCTGCAATGATGGACTCAAGTATAGCAAGGATTGTGAGGATGGTGCACAACCAGTCAGTGTTTCATTCTGTCGTATGTAGGATCACTATGAGTTGGAGCTGACTCAAAGGCACCTAACAACAATAACAACATATGCATATGAAAGCTGGGAATTGAATAAAGAAGACTGAAGAATAATTGATGCATTTGAATTACGGTGTTGGTGAAGAATATAGAACATATCATAAACTGTCAAAAGAATGTCTAAATCTGTTTTGGAAGATGTACAATCAGAATGCTCCTCAGAATGAAGGATAGTAACACTTGATATCACATACTTTGGACGTACTATCAAGAAGGATCAGTTACTAGATAAGAACATCATGCTTGGAAAAGTAGAGGATCAGCAAAAAAGAAGAAGACCTTCAGTGAGATAGATTGACACCATGGCTGCAACAATGGACTCAAACATAACAAGGATTTTGAGGATAGCATAGGACAAAGCAGCGTTTCACTTGATTGTACAGAGGGTTGCTATGAATTAGAACCAATTCAACAGCATTTAGCAACAACATATACATATATTGTTGTTTTTGTTATGTGCTGTCGAGTCAGACCCGACTCTTAGTGACCCCTCCTTGGGTTTCCGAGACAGTATCATTACGGAAGTAGATTGCCCCATCTTCCTTCCAAGGAGTGACTGGTGGTTTGAACTGCCAGCTTCTGGTTAGCAGTCAAGTGCCTTAGGCACTATGCTACCAGAGCTCCCATATATATA
>NW_006923614.1:12460-16917 GCF_000298275.1 Orycteropus afer afer | reverse complement strand
ATATATATATATATATATGTGTGTGTGTGTGTGTGTGTGTGTTGTTAGCTGCTGTCAAGTTTATTCTGATCCAGGGTGACCCCATGTGTGCCAGAGTAGAACTGTGGTCCATAGGGTTTTCAAGTACATCTCCAGGCATGTCTTATAAGGTGACTATGGATTTGAACTGCCAACCTTTAGGCCATTAGTCAGATGCTTAACTGTTTGCACCACCCACAGACTCCTCTACATATGTATATTTACAACTACTCTAACCTCATTTGGGGATACATTTTGAGCCCAATCTTACATCTTATCTGAGGGACAATTATAATCCATTTTCTTCTTAGAGGTGGTTATTAACAATAAATTTAAAATACAGGAATAATACAAGATAAGGAAAAAGTAGTGAAGTCAGGAAAAGCCAATATGGAGGCATTAGATGGCACAAGCATTAAACAACAGTAATCACCTATTTAAAAACTACCATGTGACACTCTAACAGAAAAACAAGTATCCACATTCTTGCCAACATCAAGACTTCCACATACACTTGTCACCAGAATGTTTATCATGTAATTTTATTAACATTTTATTGAAAAATGGTCAACATAAAATATAAGTTTTACAAAACTTTTCCTTGAAGACTCAAGTTTTATTTCCAGAATATTCATAAAGAGATATTTTCTTGGGGAGAAAGTTAAAAACAAGATGATTTCATTTATATAAGGAAGAATTTAAACCCTTGAAAAATAATAGGGGAAATTCTGTTGGAATTTTGCCCAAAGAATCTTTCAGAAAACTTGAATGTTTTAGGCAGCTTGAACAAAGGCGTGAATTCTGTGTGTGAAAGGGTTCCATAAAAATTATGACAAATTGTTCCATTCACAGTCACTCTGCCAGATTTTGTCACACGGTATGAGAGACATTAATAAATATATGTAAGACTGTCATTCCTTCACAAAACACTCTCTTCACCCAAATAAATAGGCTTATTTGAGTCTACAATGGCCATCTTTGTCTAAGAAAGCTCACTCAATTGTAGACATGTGTTGTTTGCTTGGAACACCAATTCACACAAAACTGGGGAAAGATACTTGGGGAAAAACAACAACGATGACTCTCTGAGAGTATGAAACATGTCTAGAACTCTCAGAAATATTGCAGGAAAGAGTAATTCTGAGTCACCTTGGCTTTCTGCAATTGTGAGAAAAATCAAACCTAATGTATTATAAAGATGATTTGCTAATATAAGCAAACTGAGCTCTGTGTCCAATTAATTTTGCCATCCATTTGTGCAATGAGGTGACTCAGAAAAGTGAGGGTCAAAACTTACCTCATCTATTTCTTTCAGCTACTGTAAAGGATATTATTTCTTTATTATCCCTCTAGTTTAAAGACAATGTAAACCATTAGATCATTATTGTATAATAATTAAAGCCTGAGTATAATTACCTCACAGCAGAAAGGAAAAAGAATATCAGTTAGAATTAAAAAAAAAAAAAAAAATTCTACCTTTACAATAAAATCTATTGCATTTCTTGTGATGAAAAACAATAATGAGGCAATTTGTGAGGAAATTAATGATATATCTCTTTGAACGAAAAACACTCCAGGTCTTGGCTTCTTCTAGGCTATTTAAATGGGGTTTTCTTACCATGAAACAGTTGATTCAGTTCCTAGGGTTAAGCAATTTGCTGCCAAAGATCAGTTTACTCAGCTTCAGAAAGAGCCAGTATTATTTAGCTCTTTCTAGAATTCATGTTTAAAGAATGGCTTGTTAGTTACTTCTCTGTTTTCTCCATAATAATCATTTTTGTAGAACATCACTGTGCATTTGGAACTACACAATATCTGGGAGAAATGTAAAATTTAAATATTAATAATGCAGAGATTAGAGGAGGGAGTATACATAGCATATTAATTAAATTTCATTCTGGTTGAGCCTTCTGATTGCCTATGTGTCCATTTAGTACCCTGCAAAATGATGGAATTAAAGCTTATCTGAAGGTATAAAATATTAATTTGCTCATAACAGGCCAAAAGAAATACTTTTTAGCATAATCCACTCTGTGATATTATTGTAATCTGTCCTCTCAAATTTTCCTTAGTGGTTCAATGGCAGGATTTTTTTCTCTTGGACTGAACATTCTGCTATTCTAAAAAATACTTTCTAAATATTGTCCTTCATTTGACTGCACCCAACCAGAGTTGGTTTGGAACTGGGTTTTGCAAAATAAGGGGTTTTACCCAACAATGGCTAGCTTGGGTTGGGGTTTTGGCATCGTGGCCTAGGAGAACATGGAGAGTTTCCACTTTCTAAGTTTTCTTAACTGGTTGGTGACGCATTCTGAAACAAGAATCCCTGTTTTTATTTTCAATAATCTTTTTCCTGCTGGCAGGGTGGTCTGTGAAATCTACTCAAAACATGGAATTTCAACACTATCAAACAATAAGAAAAAAACTAATCTTTTGCCTTTATAACTTTTATATACCTGGGTAAGTATATTAGTTGGGAAGGAGATTTATCAACTTGCAGCCTATAGTGGAAATGAGCCACTACTTTCTTATTCTGTTTCCTACTCTTCCATAGCTCTGTTCATTTCCCTCTCCCTCTGCCAAGAAACCCACACCTAAAATCCTACCATGATTCCTCAAAGTTCTTACGGTTCTTGCCCCTCACATTCTAGAACTACAACTCAGTATTCCAATTCCATTCTATTCCTTTACATACAGGACATATATGGTTTTTTATATAATTAATTTATGTATAACATAACTCATTGACCCTAAGACTCCCTCAGAGTCCCTGGGTAGTGCAATGGTTAAGGTGTTCCACTGCTCAAAGAAAGGTGATATTCAAGTCCACCCAGAGGCATTCTGAATGCAAGGGCTGACAAGCTACTTCCAAAAACTCAGCCATTGAAAATCCTATGGCACACAGTTCTTCTCTGAGACAGAGTCAACTCAACAGCAACTGGTAAGACTCCCATTCTTGCAAGAGTCACCATTATTTTATCTACCAATAAGAATGAAAACACTTGTTTGGCCATAATCAAACACCTTGAGAATGAGTCCTGAGACTGGAGGCTTAGGACGATACTCCTGGGGAACATCAAGGTCAATTAGCATAACATACGCCACAAAGACAATGTTCTACATTCTAATTTTGCAAGTAGCTACTTGTGTACAACTATTAGTCTCTCCTTGTTCTGGGAAAGAAGAGTGAAGAAAATAGAAGATGCAAGGAAGCAACTAGTCCAAGGGACTAGCAAACCTCAGGAACCTCAGTCTCCACAACCCTGAGACCAGAAGACTAGATGGCACCTGGCTACCACTGCCAACAACTCAAAAAAGGATCAAAATTAGAGATCCTGGATAGAGTGGGAGAAAAATGTGGAGCAAAACTCAAAATTGAAAAAATGAAAACCAGGCTTACTGGTCTGATAGAGACTGGTGAAACCCTGAGACTATGGTCCCTAGTCACCTTTTGGGCCTGGAATTGAACTCACTCCCATGGCTTAACTTCCAGCCAAGCAATAGACAGGCATATGAGGTGTACAATTACACCAGGTAGGTATACTCCTTAGAACAATCAACCATGGAAGATCAGAAGGGCACATTTTCACAGGGAGAGAGCTCTGAGGGCAAGATTGCACAGGAACGGACACAAGAGAAAGTTAACTGAAGGGAGGAACTGGGAAGAGAGGTGATACATTGTGGGAACTGAAATGAATGTCATGGAACAAAATGTGTATTAAGTGTTAAATGAAAAATGAATTTGCTGTGTAAACTTTCACACAAATCACAATTAAAAACAAACAAACAAACAAACAAAAACTACCAGTTAAAAATTTACACTATACCATCAAATATATAATGTATCCTAATTTCGAAGAAAATAAAATGTGAATAAATGTGTATCTTAGAATTAATGAACTATGATAACTTAAGCAGAAAAGAGAATATCTTTAAATATCCTTACAAAGTCATTGATTGAATAGCTAACTTTCCCCCATTTTGATATATTGGTTATCTATAACCCTGCACCTCTCTTCTTTCACTTGATTTTTTCTTTACAAAAATATATTTGATGTCTACTATTTGCACGTCCTGTGATAGGTGCTGTGGACATGCTATAAACAAGGGAAAGTCTTTGCTCTTGAGGAATGGGTACAGAAAACAAGAAATGAACTACAATAGAGTGTAACACTCCCTATAGCAGGCAGAAGTACAGAATTCTGTGGGAACACACATTATAGACAGCTGCCCAGAAAGGCTACATCTAAGCCAAGATCTCAAAGATGAATAAGATTTACAAAGAATAAACTCAAGAAAATTAATAAATCTTCTCGTCAAAATAAAAATTTAACAATAAATATTTAACAAATATTTAAATAAATATTTAACAAATACTAAAACAATAGCAATGAAGGAAATGATTTAAAAAAAAATACTTCAGGAGTTCCGGCAAGATG
>NW_006923614.1:2764-5952 GCF_000298275.1 Orycteropus afer afer | reverse complement strand
AACCCACCAGCCACTCCTCGGAAGGAAGGTTGGGCAATCCTACTTCCACAGTGATACTGCCTCGGAAACCCAAGGAGGGGTTGCTATGAGTCAGGTTTGACTCGACAGCACACAACAACAACAACAACAAAGCTAATCTCAATAAATTTTAAAACATTGAAATACTGCAAAGCATCTTCTCAGATCAAAATGCTATAACATTAGAAATAAGTAATAGGAAGATTAAGGAAAATAAATACATAGAAACTGAAAAACACCCTCCTTTAAAACTACTTTGTAATAGAAGAAATAAAAAAATGAAATAAATAAATAAATAATCCTCAAATCAAATGAGAATGAAAGCACAACATACCAATATCTTTGGGATCCTGCAAAAACAGTGTTCACATGGTAATTTATAGCAATAAATGCACACATCAAAAGAGAAGAGCCACAGTTGGCATAACATACTACACAAAACATTGTTCCACCTCCCACTTTGGCATAGTGACTGGGATCTTAAAAGCTTGCAAGCTGCCATCTATATGCAACTATGGGTCTCTCCTCATCCAGAGCAAAGAAGAATGAAGAAAACCAAAATTCATGGAAACAATTATTCCTAGTGACTGGTTCACCATCTGATCTGCAGCCTATACAACTATGAGACCAGAAGAACTAGATGGTACCCACTGTCAACCACTTGGAAGGGGATCTAGGTAGGAAATCCTGGATAGAGAGGGAGAACAATATGGAACAAAACTCAAAATCATTTGGAAAAGAAAAAGGGGGGGGGGGACCAAGTTTCCTGGTCTGACAGAGCCTGGTGGAACCACTGAGACTATGGCCCTGAGCTGCCCTTCAGGTCTGGAATTGAACCCATACCTGTGGCTTCCAGCCAAACAAAAGACAGGCATATGAGTTGAACATTTACCTCGGGTAGATACACTCCTTGGAGAGAACAATCATGGGAGAAAGAAGGGCTGCTTATGCACAGGGAGACAGCGTAGGGGGCAGGAGTGCATGGAGGGATGGATACAGGGAAGAGGTAACTATGGGGAGGAAGTGGAAGGGGAGCTGTTGCATTGTGGTAAATTGTGGTCAATGTCATGAGACAAAGTGTATGTGAACTGCTGTATGGAAAGTGAATTTACTCTAAATTTTCAACCAAATCACAATTTAAAAAAAAAGAGAGAGAGAAAAGCCAAAATTAGCACCTTAACTCAACATCTCCAACAATTAGAAAAAAAACAGCAGCAAAAACTGCAGTCACCAGAATAAAAGAAATAATAAAGATTGGAATAGAAATAAAAGAAACAGAACAGCAATAGAAAAATAAACAAGACTAGAAGTAGGTTCTTTGAAAAGATTAATAAAAGTGATAAAGCACTGGGAAATTCAACAAAGAAAAAGAAGATAAAAATAACCCAAATAAGAAATGAAATGGGCAATCACAACAGAACCAACCAAAATAAGAAGGATAACATCAGGACACTAAGAAGAACTGTAGTCCAACAAATTTGAAAATCTAGGAGAAATGGACAGGTTTCTAGAAACACGCTAATTACCTAAATTAACACAGACTGAGGTAGAAAATTTGAACAGACCTATTAAAAAAAAAAAAGAAACTGAATGGATCATTAAAAAAATTACCAACAACTAGGTATGTATCCTAAAGAGGTGAAAGCCAGGATAGGAACAGATACATGCAAGCTCATGTTCATCACAGCACTATTTACAGTAGCAAAAAGATGGAAACAACCTATGTGCCCATCAGTGGAAGAGTGGATGACCAAACTATGGTACATACACATACTGGAATTCTATGCAACACTAAAGAATAATGTAGAGTCTGCAAAATGCCACATAATATGGATGAATTTGGAGGACATTATGCTGAGTGAAATAAGTCAATCACAGAGAACAAATATAGTATTGGTTTGTTGTTGTGGAGGGTCAAGGAAAGTTTATATATGGAGGGAAATTTCTTTGTTGGTTGCTAGGGGTGGGAAGGGAGGGGAGGGAACACTGCAAAAAAAAAAAAAAAATGCATTGACCCATGGGGGGAAAAAAACGACCAGCAAAATACATCCTGGACTGAATAATCAGGTAAGTCTAGGCAAAAAAGGAATAGACCCATGATCATATATAAAGTTGGCAGATGATATTTCTACATACATATTTGTATGTGCTGTAAGAATGTCCATATAAATAGAGCTAGCAAGGCACAGATTTATGATAACTTCTTAGGCACAGTCAACCACCCTGATGGAGAGAGTTGTTGGACCTGTGGGCCCGGGACCAGGGTTGCCAGGGACATTTAGCTTAACTGGCACACAAACTGCACAAAAAGACTGTTCTACATCCTCTTCTGGTGAGTAGTGACTAGAGTCTTAAAATCTTGCAAGTGGCCATTCAGATGCAACAATTTGTCTCTTCTCATCTGGAAAAAAAGAACAATGAAGAAAACCAAATTTTTTCCAAGGAGTGGCTGGTAGGTTTGAACTGCCAGCCTTCTGGTTAGCAGTCAAGTGCCTTAGGCACTATGCTACCAGAGCTCCCCTTGGGAGAATGGAAGGGCCGAATTTGCATAGGGAGATAGCTCAGGAACAAGGAATGCATAGGAAAGAAGGATACAGGGAAGAGGTAACTATATGGAGGAAGTGTGAAGAAAACTGTTACATTGTGGGGATTGCAGTCAATGTCATGAAACAAAATGTATATAAACTGCTGTATGGAAAATGAATTTGCTCTGTAAACTTTCACCAAAGTCATAATAAAAATTAAGAAAAAAAAAGTTCTGGCATAGACAGCCACACCGGAGAATTACACCAAACATTCAGAGAATGTCAGTTAATACTACTATTATTCAAATTTACACAACAATCACCAAAGCCAAAAATGAGGAAATTGGAGAATTTTATCAACTTCTGCAGTCTGAAATTGACCAGACATGCAATCAAGATGTGCTAGTTATCACAGGTGACTGGAATGCAAAAGCTGAAAACAGAGAAGAATCACTGGTAGTTGGAAAATTTGGCCTTCATGATAGAAATAATGCTGGAGATCTCATGACAGAATTTTGCAGGACCAATGACTTATTCATTCCAAATACTTTTTTCAACAACATAAACAGTGGCTATACACACGGACTTCACCAGATAGAGTATACAGGAATCAGATTGACTCCATCTGTGGCAAGAGGCCATGGA
>NW_006923614.1:0-1582 GCF_000298275.1 Orycteropus afer afer | reverse complement strand
CAGATAATTCTGATTTTTTTTTTTTTTTTTTTTTGCTGCAGCATATCCTCTAATAGCTTCCTAAGAAAGGCTGATCAGAGGCAAATTTTCTGCAAATATCTTTATTCTCATCTTACTTTGATCAGTAGTTTGGCTGGGTATAGAACACTAGGGGTTTTTTTTTATAATTTAATTTTTTTTTTTTTTTCATAATTATGAGGGTTCCCCCCCCCATTGTCTTCTAATATATAATGTTACTGTTAAGAAGTGGGCTTTTATTCTGAATTTCATTTTTTGAATGAGATTTCTCTCTCTCCTCTTTTAGCATTTTGGGCTTTTCCTTACTCTTTGGCTTCTGGAATTTCCCTATGATGTACTTTAGTATGGGTCTTTTTTTCATTCATTTTACTGAATATTTAGTTTTACCTTTTCCACCTGAGATTCCTATCCATCATTATTGGTAAATTTTCATGAGTACTACTGTCTTAGTTATCTAGTGCTGTTATAACAAAAATACCACAAATGGATGACTTTAGCAAACAGTATTTTCCCACAGTTTAGGAGGCCAGAAGTCCAAATTCAAGGTAGCATTTCTAGACAAACTCTTTCCTTCTCTGTAGGCTCTGGAGGAAGATCCTTGTCTCTTTGAGTTTCTGCTCCTGGGTTATGTTCCTGTGGCTTGGCATCCCTCTTCCTTCATCTCTGATTCTTTCACTTGCTGTTTAATCTTTTTAGTATATCAAGAGATATATACTTAAAACACACCTCACACTAATCCTTTCTCATTAACATAACAAATGGGATTATAACAACAGGCATGTTGTTGTTAGTTACTGTCAAGTCATCTCACACTCATAGTGACCCTATGTACAACAGAATGAAATACTGCCTAGTTGTATGCCATCTTTACAATCTTTACTATATCTGAGCCCATCCTTGCATCCACTATGTCAATCCATCCCCTTGAGGGTATTCCTCTTTTTTGCTGACCCTCCACTTTACAAAGCGTAATATCTTTCTCATAGAGGTTAGGATTTACAACATATATTTTGGGGGACACATTCAATCCATAACAAATACTTTAGAATTTGGTCCTCCTAGAACTTTTTTTTCCCTGAAAATCCCATTAGTAAGGTAGTAGGTTACTTAGATTGATATTCTGTGATTCTTATCTTATTACTCATGTTTTCCATCTCTTCATCTTATGACTCTACATCTGAGAGTTATTCCTAGAATTTATCTTCCAACTCTACTACTCATTTTTCATGGGAGGAAAGGGAATAATATCACATCATTAATTTATGTGCGCTTCTCACTGTTTTCTATATTTTTTTCATAGAAATTTGTTATTGTTTACAGATTTAATAGCTTTTCAAATTTCCCAAAGAAAATAAGAAGTAGCATTTGTATGAAATATTCAAAGACGTGGAATTAGAAAACCCAAAGGGAAGAACATACTCAGCATTTCCCAAGCTGAAAGAACTAAAGAAAAAAAATTCCTTGAGTAGCAGCCATATTGAAGGATTCTATTGGCAAAATATTGGATGATACAGGAAGCATCAAAACAAGATGGAAGTAATACACAGAATCACTGTACCAAAAA
>NW_006923613.1:28740-29363 GCF_000298275.1 Orycteropus afer afer | reverse complement strand
ACACACACACACACACAGGGGACTAGAGGAAAAATTTCTAGATAGGTCTAATGTGTGTGTGTGCATTGTTTGTTGTGTGCCGTTGAGTCGGATCTGACTCATAGAGACCCCTCCTTGGCTTTCCAAGACAGTATCAGTAAGGAAGTAGATTGCCCAACCTTCCTTCCGAAAAGTAGCTAGTGGGTTTGAACTGCCAGCATTCTGGTTAGCAGTCAAATGCCTTACACACTATGCTACCAGAGCTCCTGTGTGTGTATGTATAAATATTTTTTTAGACCTATCTAGAAACTTTTCCTCCACTCCCCTCAAATCCTTGGTAAGGAACAAAGAAACGTTTTTTCTATATATGAACCTGTCCTTGACTTTTTGTAATTGCCAACTAATACAATATTTGTTCTTCTGTGATTGACTTTTCTCACTCAGCATAATGTCTCCAAGTTCATCCACATTATGTGGTGTTTTAGAGATTGTACATTATTCTGTATGGTTGCATAATATTTTATTGTGTGTATGTACCACAGTTTGGTTATCCATTGCTCTGATGACGAGTACTTGGGTTGTTTCCATCTCTAATATTTTGAATAGTGCTGAGATAAGTGTGTGTGTGTGTGTGTGTATATATA
>NW_006923613.1:27483-28030 GCF_000298275.1 Orycteropus afer afer | reverse complement strand
TTTCTATTTTTGAAGAAGGTTGATGGAATCTGAATCAGGATTGCATTGAAAGTAAATTGCTTTGGGTAGAATTAATATTTTCAGAGTGTTGAATCTTCCTATTCATGAGCATGGTATGTTCTTCCATTTAAGTAGATGTCTTATAGTTTCTTGAAATAGTGTTTTGTAGTTTTATTTCTATAGGTCTTTTATGTTGCTGATAAGACTTACTCCTAATTATCTAATCTTTTTGGTAGCTTTTGTAAATGATATTCATTTTCTTATTTCCTTTTCAGAGACCTCTTTGCTGGTGTAAATGAATCCAACTAATTTTTGTATGTTGATCATGTATTCTGCCACTATGCAAAATCTTTCAAGAAGTTATGGTAGTTTTATCACTGAGTTTCTTGGGTTTACTATGTTTAGGATCATATCATCTGTAAATACAGATAGTTTTACTTCATCTGTACCAATTTAGATGGATTTGATTTCCCTTTCTTGCCTTATTGCCCTGACTATGACTTCCAATACAATATTGAGTAGAAGTGGAGATCAAGGACATCCTTGT
>NW_006923613.1:26796-27299 GCF_000298275.1 Orycteropus afer afer | reverse complement strand
TTTTTTTTTTTCTTTTTTAATCAAGAATGGGTGTTGGATTTTATCAAATGCCTTTTCTTCATCTATTGATATTATCATTTGGTTCTTTTCCTTTCTTTTACTTATGTGATGGATGATGTTGATTGTTTTTCTAATGTTGAACCATCCTTACATATCTGCTATGAATCCCACTTGGTCATGATGTATTATTTTTTGATATGTTGTTGGAGTCTATTGGCTAGAACTTTAAAAGATTTTTGCATCTATGTTCATAAGAGATTGTGGTCTCTAGTTTTCCTTTCTAATGGTGTCTTTGCCTAGTTTTGTTTTCAGGGTTATGCTTTTGGGAGCATAATACAATTGGGAAGATTCCATTCTTTTCTATGTTCTGGAATAGTTTGAACAGGATTGGTGTCAGTATCTCTCTGAATGAATGGTAGAATCCTCCAGTGAAACCATCTTGGCCAGGGCTTTATGTTGTTGGTATATTTTTTTATGGCCTGTTCAGTTTGTTCTTTTTTTAT
>NW_006923613.1:20699-26089 GCF_000298275.1 Orycteropus afer afer | reverse complement strand
TCTATCCTTGAAAATGTTCCATGTACACTGGAAAAGAATGTGTATTTTGCTTTTGGTGAGTAGAGTATTCTGTAGGTGTCTATAAAGTCAAGATGGTTGATTGAATTGTTTAGTTCTGTGTCTTGTTGAACTTCTTTCCAGTTGTTTTATCTCTTATTGAAACTGGTATATTAAAGTCTCCTACTATTACTGTGGAGTCATCTATTTGTCTTTTTGTCTTTTCAATTCTGTTAAATTCGGTTTTATATATTTTGGAGGTCTTTCACTGGATGCTTAGATATTTATTACAGTTAAATCCTCTTATTCAATAGATACTTTAATCATTATATAATGTCCTTCTTTGCCTCTTAGGGTCATTTTTGCATAACAGTCTATTTTACCAGAAATTAATATTACCACTCATGCTTTTTTTTGGTTGCCATTTGCTTGGTATATCTTTTTCCAACCTTTGATTTTTAGTCTATTTCTGTCTTTGTGTCAATGTGAGTCTCTTATAGACAGCACATTGATGAGTCATATCTTCTTACCCAGTCTGCAACTTTCCATTTCTTGAATGGAGCATTTAATCCCATTCAGTGGAACTATCAACAGGAATGAATTTCTTGATGTTATTTTATTATGTGTTTTTCATGGTGTTTTTAATTTCTTTGTTCCATATAATTTTCTGTGCTGAGCTCATTTTGTTTATGAATAGTGATATCATCACATTTGTTGCTGTTGTTTTAGTATTTAGTATTTGTGCTTGTCTTCTTGTTTTTGTTTTGTTGTAGATAGGGTCTGCATGAGTCAGAATTGACTTAATTTGACCTAGCAACCACATGAGAAAAAAAGGAAGACCCTCAATGAGATGGATCTACACAGTGGCTGCTACAACAAGCTCAAGCATGGCAAGGATTATGATGAGTGTGGCACAGGAACAGATAATGTTTTGTTTTGTTGTAGATAGGGTCTGTATAAGTCAGAATTGACTTAATTTGACCCAACAACAACAACAATCTGCAAAGAAAAAGTTATCTGGTCTCTTCTTCCACACAACCATTGGTAAATTTCAATTGCAGACATATCAGTTAGTAGTTAACAGTTAACCATTTTACCACCAGGACTCCTTGTTGTCACCTTGTTGTTGTTGTTGTTACGTGCTGTCAAGTCTGACCCGACTCATAGAGACCCCTCCTTGGGTTTCTGAGGCAGTATCACTATGCAAGTAGATTGCCCTGTCTTCCTTCCGAGGAGTGGCTGGTGGGCTTGAACTGCCAGCTTTATGGTTAGCAGTCAAGTGCCTTACGTACTAGGCTACCAGAGCTCCAGTTGTAACCTTAAGGGCTCCTTTTTTTTATCAGAGTTGAATAGATCAAAATAGTTCCCACAAAGGCATGAAATCAGTCATTCAAGAGTCAAAATTATTTTATAAAATACTCTAAATCCAGATTTGTACATGGATATCCAATAATCTGCAAAAGACTTTAAGGCTCAAAAGAATATTGGGAAACATTGTATTTATTTATTTTCTTTATTTTACTTACATTGTGCAAAATGCTTTTTATTTTATTTTATTTCTCTGCAAAAATAGAAAGAGTTCAGAAAGCAAAATAATTTTTGGAAGTACAGGATATGACCCGTTATAATTTCAAGAAAATATTATTTATTTAAAATAATTTTTGAATTAGGAAGCTGAAAGAATGCTGTATCTTTTGACATTTTCCCTCCTCGTGTGAAGCAATGGTAACAGTACTTCCAGAAAGCTCAGTCTTAATCTTCTGCCAACTTTTTCCTGTTGAAAATTCCTGATGAATTTAAGGATTAAAAATATTAGAATGGTTCCTGTTTAAAGTGTTTATTTCTTTTTTTATTCACAAATACTACTTAACAATAGCTTAGAGGACATTTCTTTTATCTTAATTAGACCTTTCACTAGGCTACCAGTTCCTGATCAAACATAACAAATTTTACTTTTCCACTGATGATGATTCCTCAAGCTAAACTTCATCTTCTACTCTGTGCTCTTTCAAATATGGTATAAATAATGAAAGTCAAGCATCTGAAATCTTTGCCAATTCACTTATATTATGCTGAATTGCATACATTATCAATTCTAGATAATAACATTACTTTAATTTAATTTCTGCAGTTTGATGGTTTGCTGATATGTTTAATTGCACAGAAGTTAGCTAATAGTATAAATTAAACAGGTTTTTTTTTTTGCTTGAGTTTACCATGCTAATAAAATCATGAGCTTCTAAAATATCTCATCAGATTGTTGTAATTTAAACTATTTTCACTTTATACCATCATTTAAAAAATTATTACTGTGAACTTTAAATAGCAATATGTAACATGTTTCTTGGGCCTAAAAGAAGTAAGCAATGCCTAGTATATTCAGAAAGTTTTCCTGATGAACTGCAATGGGAGTGACTCATTTAAAAAGTGGATATAGCATTCAGTAACCACCTATCTCATTAATGTGAAAGCAGCAGCATTGCCATGCATCAAGCACCAAATCCTATTACCATCTATCTGACAACTACGATAGCGGGTATGAACTACGAGTAAAGTAAAAATTAGAAGATAGGGATAATATCATAACTAATCATTGCTGCATATCCTGAATTACTTAATTTTGTCAAGGCTATAAAATGTACTGCACAGAGTAAATTCCTCATAAAAATATATCGAACTAATTGTTTTAAATTTCCTCCACACAGGTCAATCCTAAAAGCTCAAATTAAGCTCCAAATTATACATAACCCCAACAGCTCTTGCAAACACACAACACAAGTAAATTAAAAAGATAAATAAAATAAACAAATAAAACCCAAACTCACTGCCATCGAGTTGATTTCTACTTATAACAACCCCTCCTTGGGTTTCCCAGGTGGTATCACTACAAAAGTAGCTTGCAAAACCTTCTTTCCCAGGAGTGGCTGATGGATTTGAACCGCCAGCTTCTGGTTAGCAGTCAAATGCCTTAGGCACCATACAACCAGAGCTCTACACATAATATTACAGGAAACAAAATATATTCAAAGATACTAATTACAGCTTTGTTTGTAATAGTAAAAGAAGAAAAATACCAAAACATTTGTCAATAAGAGACATGTGTATAAATTAAAAAAAACAAAAGTACACAGAGGTTATCTATGTATAAGCAACAATTATTTATATGTATAAGCAATAATTACTTATATGTAATTATTTCTAGTACAGATTTTAATTTGAAATAGTAATACTCCACATTGTATGCAAAACAAGTTATTATTTATTCTTGACCCAAAGACATAAACTCATCTCAAAAAGAATGACCAAGAAAACTATCAAAATAGCTGCCTTTCTGGGTATTAAGTCATATGGCTATAGAACAAGGTTGGGAGGCACTATCCTTTTTGTACCTGTTTCTCTGTTTTGAAGTTTGTATATGCATTTATTCAAAACATTTAAAATTAAAATAAAGTGTTATTTAAGCTATTTTCTTATACTTTTCTACACAGTCTTTAAAGTAAATTGTTATTTTAAAATTTATAATATCATTTTAGACAGGTATGATTTTATTGATATTTAACAGCATAGATAAGTTATAAATTAGTATAGTTCACAGGCAAGTCAGATTTGGACCACAAAAAAATGATGCAGTCACTAATTTATGTCAACCCTCTTTGGTAACACTAATTTTCTTGCACCTAATAAAGTGTCCTCTGAATATTGCCTAAGGCATTTGACTGCTAACCAGAAGGCTGGTGGTTCAAAGCCACCTGCTACTCCTCAGAAGGAAGATTGGGCAATCTACTTCCTTAGGGATGTTGTTGTTGTTGTTATGTGCTGTTGAGTCAAACCCAACTCATAGTGAGTCAACCCCTCCTTGGGTTTCTGAGGCAGTATCACTACAGAAGTAGATTGCCCCATCTTCCTTCTGAGGAGTGGTTGATGGGTTTGAACCTCCAGCCTTCTGGTTAGCAGTCAAGTACTTAGGCTCTAAGCTACCAGAGAGAGGTCACTATGAATTGGATCTGACTGGACACCAGTGAGTTTTTTTTTTTTTTTTTTAATTCAAAATACATATTTTCTGAACATTATAGTAGAAAATATATGCAATTAATATAATCATGCAATATGTGTTTTTTTTTTTTTTGCATAATTTCTGTATAATTTATTTGCTCAGTCATCACAATAATGTTGCTGACTCCCACAGTGCTGGTTTTGTCATCTTCTAGAGAACTTAGGGCAATTAATAAGGGATTAAATGTAAACTTTAAAACAGTTTTATATTTAACACAAAAGCACAATATCCAAACATGGACTTTAGCAAACTAATGAAATTTCATTTTTAATGATAAAATAAATGAAGATTTTCTAGGTACTACTATAAGAACTACAAAGAGGTGTAAATAAACTCTTCTTAATGACAGAAAAATCCATTGTTTTCTCTGTGAATTCACATTGTGCACTGTACCCATGATTCCTACTCTCCCCGGACTAGTGGGAAAAAAAAAAAAAAATCACTCAACTGCCTACATATGTGTGATGTAAGTTTCTAACGGTTCCTTCTCACCATGCTTTTATTACTGTAGCTGAATCATCTTTTTTTTTTCCAACTATCAATTTCAGCATCTTCTATATATCTGCCTTGAATGACTCATTTCCAGTCCAGCAAGTGAATTTTATTTCCTAAAAAATTCTCACAGTGGAAACTTCTTCCTTTCTTTACCAAGAATAGAAAGAACTCGATTAGCGTAATAGACTCTTAGTTGTGCTTTCAATGACTGAGGCTTCCCAGTGATGGAGTAGTACATTATTGTCCTGTCCAATGGAGGGTTTAATAGAATTTACCTTTACCAAGCAAATGCAGACTATTTACCCAGTAAATTCACTTTGCATAACAAGTGCAGGATCTATCTTGGATTCCAAAATATCTCTCATAAACATATGGCACTTCTCTAATGGTGTTTTTCCCAGTTAGTGTTACTGTACCAGAAATAACCACAAGTGGGTGAGTTTAAAGAACAGAAATTTATCTTTTTCACAATTCTGCAGGTTAAAAGTCCAAATCAGTGTCTTGCTTTTTTCCACAAATTCCCTGTTGGCAGCCCTAGGCATCCTTGTTTCCTTAAGGGTCTTCACATGGCATGTGTGTCTTTCTCCCCTGCCCAATCCCCCAGCAGTCTAATTAGCTCTTTTTATAACTCTCTTGCCCAATCTCTAGCAGTCTAATTAGCTCTTTTTATAACCCAGAAGTGATTAGATTGAGGTTTAGAACCCATTCTTCAAGAGTGCTGTTGTTGTTAGGTGCTGTCTAGTTGGCTACGACTCATAGCTACCCTATGTGCAACAGGACAAAACACTGCCAGTCCTGTGCCATCCTCATACTCCTTGCTGTCCTTGAGCCCATTGTTGTAGCC
>NW_006923613.1:16060-19554 GCF_000298275.1 Orycteropus afer afer | reverse complement strand
TTTTTTTTTCTAATTTGTCAAAACAGGCTATTCATGTTAACATGAAATTTAAATTAATTCAGACAGCTTATTACATGAATATATTCATATGCAAAACACACAATAGTCAAATCAAATAGAGAAGTTAATATTAAAAGTTTTAGAGAAAGGAAATCATGTCAAGTGCAATTTAACCTAATTAAGACTGATTTTAAATCATTTTTATTTCAAAGGGAGATTTATCCTTCTGGAAAAGCCTTTGTCTACATGAAATTCACAGCCCTTTCAATCTTTTATTTATTTATTTTTCTCTTTTCATCTTGTTATCTTAATCCACTAGGTGGATAAATTTCTGTGTGGCAAGATTTCATTATCTTCTGCTTTGATTAGGGATCATTACAATTTGTAGCATTTTCTTTGCCTTCTTTGAAAGGACTGCAGTCTCTGTTGGTTTAATAAATATGTTAATATTTGTTACAGGAGGAAAAAAATAAGTAAGGAGATTAGAGCATATTGCATTGTGGGAAAGGCCTGTTACTTTACACTTTTCTAAAAATATATATTAGAAGTTTCTAATGGAAGAAGGTGCCTAGAATCTTTCCGTAATCTTTGGGGAGTTAATAGCACACATTTAGATTAAATTTAACAACTATTTTATTTAGTGATGTTTACTAGCTTATGATGAATGCTAAGTATCCCACTGAGGACACGTCAAGCAAAGTATGTGTTCTCATGATGCTTACACGGTGGTAGACAAGCACAAATACATAATTGCAACTAAGTATTGTATGTATTCCAGTGGTCAATTACACTGAGCTAAAGGGGATTCAAAAAATGTTTTATAAAGGATCAGTGAAGGAACCGTGAGAAACTGCTCTCTAAGGTGGTTTCTTTAAAGATTTATCCAGGTAATATGTGTGGCTATTTGGAACAAACAAACATGAAAGAGTATATCGTTGTTCCCTCCATATTAATAAGAATAATAGTCCATTTGTATTAATGATTGCAGTTTAATTTTCTGTGATTCTCCTAATCATATATTCTATTCTGTTTTCATTTTTTTTTTTTTGCCTGTTCTGTAATGATTTACTGATGTTTCTCAGAAGTAATAAGGTAAAAATGAGAAATTTAACTCTAAAACGACAGCCTATATCTAAATCTCAGCTATGCCACTTACTATCACTGTGACATTGGGCACGTTTATCATCTCAAAACTTCAGTTTTCACATTTACAAAGTAGGATAAATAACAGTATCAATCACACAGGGGAGATGTGAAGATAAAATACATTACTACATGTGGAATGCAAAGGACAAGTGTGTACATAGTAAGTTTTATAAGTTTTTGCTATTATATTATTATGTATTAGATATATAGTTTAGTGAAAATCTGACACTAAGAGCTGTCCAGAAACTTTTGAGCACCCTATACGCATTTCAATAATATTCACTCCCTAGATTGTGAATTTCATTTTCCCAAATGAAACTCTAGGTTCCCAACCACCTTTTTCTCTAATATGCAGATATGTGACTTACAGTGACATTGTGACAAATTAATAAAAGTGCATGAGACTCTGATTCATAAACCATGTCAGAAACTACCTGTTGTTGTTGTTGTTATGTGCCGTCGAGTCGGCCCCAACTCATAGCGACCCCTCCTTGGGTTTCCGAGGCAGTATCACTACGGAAGTAGGATTGCCCAACCTTCCTTCCGAGGAGTGGCTGGTGGGTTTGAACTGCCAGCCTTCTGGTTAGCAGTCAAGTGCTTTAGCCACTATGCTACCAGAGCTCCTAAACTACCTACTACAGTCAAATCAATTCTGACTCATAGCAAAACTATAGAATAAAGTAGACTGGCCTATAGCATTTCCAAAGCTGATCTTTATGAAAGGAGACTGCCACATCTTTCTCCTGGAGTGACTGGTGGGTTCTGAACCACTGAACTTTAGATTAGGAGCCAAGTGCTTAACCACTGTGTCACCAGGGCTCCCTGGAAATTTTTTATAGCAACCCAATGCTTTTATGCACAATATGAGAGATCCCTAAAGGAAACTAGCAGGGTGCAAAAACCAAAAACCAAACCTGTTACCTTCTAATAAATTCTGACTGATAGTGACTGTGGTTGTTAAGATTATGTGCCAATTTGGCTTTTTTTTTTTTCCTCTGAGTAACTGGCCAGCTGGATGTAGTTATCCCCCATGAAGAGACTGGTAATCAACTCCATGGAATCTGGTGTGAGCAGTAGCTGCCATAGGGATGTGGTTTGCTTTTAGTATATAAGGAGAAGCTTGGAGAAAGGTTTCTGAGCTTCTTGTCATGCTTGGATCCTATATGTAGCCAAGTCTTCATTCAGCAGCCTATCATGTTGCCTGCTGATCTTGGGGCTGTTTCTGGACTTGAATATAACCTGCCATGTTGCTTAGTAATTCTGTGACTGTGCCATTTTAGTTGTCGACCTTGGGTTTGTTAGTCTTAGCAGCCAGCAGCTGCCAGAGGTAAGAAAAGCCTCCAACTTCAGTGAGCTGGGACCAAGAGGCTGAGCTGAAGCCGAAGGTTGAGGGGCCTTTACCCATCTCCTAGAGCTGACACTTAGAACTGGGACTTCTAGCCTCCTAAACTGTAAGAGAATAAATCTGTTAGTTAAAGCCTCTCACCTGTGGTATTTGGTTAGAGTAGCACAATAGAACCAAAACAGTGACTCTATGGGACAGAATAGAAATGCCCCATATGGCTTCCAAGGCTGTAAGTCTTTATGAGTCATGCTGCCATAGCTTTCTACTCCAAAATATCTAATGAGTTTGAACTGCTGATCTTTCAATTAGCAGCCAAATGCTTTGACTGCACCAAATTACCAAAGAACTTGGAGACAAACGTGATGGATTTATGAGGTTGGTAATAATAGTGGCCATTTCTTAATTGTTACTGAAGCAGTGCAGTCTTCAGCAGTAAAGTAACAGCCTAGTTCTGTAGTGTGATCTGGGAATTATCCTGAAAGCTTATTAGTGTTTTCTTTTTAATATGTATCTTCCTGCTGAAACTTGTGGGAGTGGAGTCTATTGATTTTCAGTGGGAAGCATGACTAATATAGTGATTGATTGAAGAGATGGTTTCACTCAGATATATAGGAATTTCAAATTGATCATAATATTGTGTTTGAGGCTCATAAAGAATTGGTTATCATTAAAAAAGAGGACTGAGTCCCTGGGTGGTGAAAGCAGTTAACATGCTGTACTGCTAATGAAAAAGTTGGAGGTTTGATTCTACTGAAATGTGCTTTGAAAGAAAGACGTGGCGATCCACTTCTGAAAAATCAGTCATTGAAAATCTATGGAGTACCATTCTATTCTGACACACATAGGGTTGGCATGATTTGGAATCAATTTGATGACTGTTTTATTTTTAAAGGAAGGGATACTGGCATTCCATAGTATATAGTGACCAAACATTGACTTTAATTATCACTTTGGTGTGAAGACATGCACACCTTGTGTGATGGTTGGAGCTGTGTGTCAACTT
>NW_006923613.1:11504-14050 GCF_000298275.1 Orycteropus afer afer | reverse complement strand
TGACAATATTCCAGTGAAGAGATGATGTTGGATTTTGCTTTTTTTTTTTTTTCTTTTGACAGTGATTTTGACAAAGACAGTGATAAATGGTCAGATTTTGAATATATTTTAAGGCATAGCTGACAAGGTATAGGAAAAAAAAAGGAGGAGTAAAAGGTGTTTTCAAGTTTGGGAATTTAATGGAAAAGTGTCAGATGACAAAATTGCAGTGGAGGCTTTGGGAGGATTCAGATAATTCAAAGTTGCTCAATTCCTCAAGTATTCCAACCAAAGCTACCGTTCCCACCTGGCAGAAATAGCCTCTCCCCATTGTCCAACAAGTCTTTTCCTGTTGCTTGAAGATTTGGTATTGCTCTCACCTAAGGAAGTGGCAAAGAAAAGGAACCAGGTGCAAGGAAACTGAGTACTTGGGAAGTAATCCCTGGAAACTGGAATAACAAAGTGGGGAGAATGAGATAGAGAGGGAAGCAAAGTTTACTTTTAAAAATGAATTATTGAGGTCACTGTTATAGGCAATGCAGACTCAGTCCCACCAGAGATTCTGAGATTTGCAAAGAATGCTACACAGAACTGCTCATTTGAAGGGCAAGAGGCTAGGGAATTCACGTACACTCTTTCTTTATTCACTGAGTAACCAAGGGTAAGAGTAGTAGGAGATGAAGTAAATGAGGCCAGAAGGAGTAGAAAGGGTTTCATTTTATTGTATGCATTTTGACTTTTATTCTAAGTGAAATGAAGAAAAGTAGCAAGATTTTAATCAAAGGTGTGGTTGATATTTGTAAAAGATCAGTCGAACTCTTCTATTATTCCAGTGGAACAGGAAGAACCATTTTCATAAATTTTTGTTTTTTCAGATTTCCACAGACCGCTCTATGTCCTTGTGAATTACTACTGCTCAATCAGTGTTGAAAAATGAACGAATGACTATAATTCCAAACTATATATTTTTTTGGCTAAAAACAGAGCAACTAAAAATCCAGTAAGATACCATTTGTGTAACATGTTAAAACTATAAAACTTTATGCATTTTTTGTAAAACTTTAAGTATGTCACATACATGGAAATGATACAAGCCAACTTCCAGAAAGTTGTTAACTCTGGATAGAGAGGTAAAGAGCTAGAAGCCTCTGGCTTTAGATAGATTTGTAATGTTTTCTTTTCTTTTTTACAAAGACAAATGTAAGAAAATATAGCAAAATATTAGCCATTTTAATTCAATGGTGGTGCTAAATCACATAGCTTTTGTTGGATAACAATCCCCTCCCAAACATTTTTCTCAAAATATACTATTTATTTAGCTCCTGATTCTTTGCTATCAAGGCAGGCTTAATTCAGATGAGTAGTTCTCCTATTGGGAGCTCTGGTAGCATAGTGGCTAAGACACTTGCCTGCTAACCAGATGGCTGGCGGTTCAAACCCACCTGCCACTCCTCGGAAGGAAGGTTGGGCTATCCTACTTCCGTAGTGATACTGCCTCGGAAACCCAAGGAGGGGTCGCTATGAGTCGGGGCCGACTCGATGGCACATAACAACAACAACAACAGTTCTCCTATTAAGTCTCTCCTGGGCTAACTAGTGTCTGCAGTCAACAGCATGTTTTATGGGGCTGATTATTGTAGGAAGGCCTCAGTTTTGCCACCTTGTCTCTGTGTCACTAGCCTTATCTTTCAGGAGACTATACTCCGCTTGCTCAGAAAGGGGAGTGAGAGTTTCCAAAGCCACAAGTGACTAAGTCTGATGCACAGGTACTTTTCCTGTCTCTGCTTGCATCATACTTACTGAAGAGCCTTTGCCCAAGCAAGTCATATGGCTAATCCAGATCCAAGGAAGGGAGAGATGAATTCCACCTCTGCATGGAAAGACTTACAAAGCATTGGAAGAATGTAGCAAAAATATCCCATTCCTCCTGGTCACAATTCGTCACATTCTTCCCAAATGAAATAAATGTTTTTTTCCACATTCCAAGGCCCTCAAAAATCGCATTAAAAAACACCATCAAATTTGAAGTCTAAGATGTTGTAGTCTATATCAGTCTGTATGTAGATGATACTTTTCTTTTGACTCCTGTTGACTCATAGCTCTGTGAAGTAAATAGCCAACTTGTCTGTTATGTGTTTACTGTTATATAGCTAACTGACATGTTGTTGTTGCTGTTATATGTAGCCAAATTGATTACAACTCATAGCAACCTTACATACAACAGAATGAAAATTAAACACTGCCCAATCCTGCATCATTCTCACAATCCTTGCTATGCTTGAGCCCATCATCACAACCACTGTGTCAATCCACATCACTGAAGGTCCACCCCTTTTTCTCTGACCCTCCATTTTACCAAACATGAGTACTTCCCAAGTACTCCTTTCCCCAGGGAATGGTCCCTTCTGACAACATGACCAAAGTAAGTGAAACAAAGTCTGGTCATTCTTGCTTCTAAGGAGAATTAGGGCTACAGTATTTTCAGTATTCTTAATCAACATTACAATTCAAAGGCATCAATTCTTCTTTGGTCTTCCTTATTTATTGTCCTGCTTACTACATGCATA
>NW_006923613.1:9257-10624 GCF_000298275.1 Orycteropus afer afer | reverse complement strand
AAAAAAAAAAAAAAAAATTTAAACCTAGAAGAATTGGCCAAACTTCATCTCACCTACTTTGGTCATATTGTGAGAAGGGACCACTCTCTGAAGAATGGTATCATGTTTTGTAAAGTGTAGGTTCAGAAAAAAAGGGAAAGGCCCTCAATGAGATATATAGACTGCAATAGTGTGCTCAAGCTTAACAAGGATTATGAGGATGGCTCAGGACAGGGCAATGTTTTGTTCTGTGGTACAGAGGGTTGCTATGAGTAGGAATTAACTTGAAAGCATTTAACAGCAACAAGTAGAAAACTACACCACATTGAATGAATTAAAACAATGCCAATTTATCTAACTCAGCTAGACTTGAGTAACATGAGGTTATGAGTAACATGAATCTACAATTAACTACCAGGTGAGCTCTTGACAGGCTGATTTGGAGGAGATGAGTTGATTCAATTGGGATTCTTTGCTTTGTGTAACCTCTCATTCTTCACTAAGCTAGCCAAGACTTCTCTTCACAGTAGTGAGAGAGGTTCAAGAGCCACAAAAGAATCAACACAAATGTACAAGCTCTTCCAAGTCTCCATTTATGGTCTGTTTATTAATTCCCCATTGGCCAGAGTAAGTCCTAGCCAATGCCGAGGGAAGGGCAGAGAAAGAGAATCTATCCCTAGATAAGAAGGGAAGCATATGTGGCCAATTTTGCAATCTATCACAGGTTATATTATTTTCTATATGCAAAAGGCATAATTATAAGCAAAAAAAAAAAAAAAAAGTACTTTAAAGGTTTTTATAAAACCAATAAATATGTATTATTATATTCTGTAGGCGCTCTGGTGGCATATGGGTAAGGCACTTGATTGCTAACTGGAAGGTCGGCAGTTCAAACCCACCAGCCACTCTATGGAAGGAAGATGGACCATATACTTCCATAAAGATTTACAGCCTCGGAAACCAAGTAGGGGTTGCCATATATTCTGTCAGTGAAGCAATAATTGCTTATTTTATAAAGCCTCACTCACTGGAATCAAGTCGATTCCAACTCATAGCAACCCACTTTGGGTTCCCAAGGCAGTAAATCTTTACAGAAGCAGACTACTTTGTCTTTCTCCAGTGGAGCAGGTAGGGGGTTCAAACCAGTGACCATGTGGTTAGCAGCCAAATGCCTTAACTAATTCACTACAAGAGCTACCCTATTTTATAAAGTAGAAGCTTGTATTCTGTTTTTCAGTTTATGTATTTATTAATTTAATTAGTATTTATTCATCATCCATTCACATACTATTTATAGAGCAAAAGAAATCATTACAGGATTAAGCCAGGGGTTTGTAAAACTAAAGATTGTTGTTGCTGTACGTCTACTGAACTAAAGAAATATAACA
>NW_006923613.1:7362-8697 GCF_000298275.1 Orycteropus afer afer | reverse complement strand
TGAGACCAAACGTACTGCCTTGGGGTAGATTTCAACTGATATCAACCTTATTGGACAGAATAGAAGTGCCCCATAGAGTTTCAAAGGCTGTAAATCTTAGAGAAGCAGAATGGCTTATACTTCTCCCATGGAGCAGCGGGTGGGCCCTGGCCTCCAACCTTTCAGTTAGTAACCAAATGTGTTAACCACTACATCACCAGAGTTCCTTTTATTAGTATCATAGGAACACAAAATTACAATTTTATGATAGAAAAACTATAGTATCTTTGTAATTTTAAGGAGCGTCACAAAAATGAATTAGCTCCAAGTCTTCCTATTCTTACTGCCATTTAGCTAAGTTTCTATTTTCTTCCTTTAATTCTTGTTTGTTAGACCTATGAAAACATCCTTAAGTGGCACAAAGAGTTAGTATTTGACTGATAAGCTAAAAGTTGGTGTTTGAACCCACCCAATGGTAGTATTGAAAGAAATGTCCTGGTAATCTGCTTTTGTTAAGATTATAGCGAGTTATCCCTATGGAGAAGTTCTACTCTGATAAATAAGAGGTCACACTAGTTGGAATCAAGTAGAAGGCAATTAACAACAGACCTCTGACAATGAAATTCCAACAGCATGCAAAATTCAGAATTGAATCATTTATCTAGTAAAATAATCAGGTAATTTTTTTTTTCTTCCTATTGGTACCCAAGGAGCCCTGATGGCAGTGGTTTAGCGCTAACCTATGAGAGGGTCAGTGGTTCAAACCCATCAGCTGCTCTGAAAGAGGCTATCTATTTTTATAGACTTACAGCTTTGGAAACCCAAAGGGGGTCACTATGAGTCAGGATCTACTTGATGGCAGTGGGTTTGTTATTTTTGGTTTTTAATAAAACCCAGTGTCTTTGGGGAACTTACCGTTTTGTCTTCAAGTAAAATAAACAGAACTGTTACTAGGTATCCTACCTTTCTTAACTGAAGAAAAACATGTACTCAAAGTAGGGCAATCATAACACTGCCCTAAAGCAAATGTTTTTTCTCCTCAAAACAAAACAAAACAAAAAGACAATGCTATAATTTTAATTAATAATAAGTAATAAGTACAGGATGAAAAATGAAATCATTTAGTAGTGAAAATGTGCTTCCTAAAGACCACACTTGAATGTTTTCCTTGGGCACAAACTGTGAACTGGTCCTTTCTACACACTCAATTACACTATTTGTTTTTCCTCTGCAAATCTCACAATTGCCAATGATAACAGGCGATCCATGATGCAGCAAAGTTATGGTTGGTAATTTGTGTACTCTGAACTCAATTAATGAGCTGGAAAGAATATATCCAAAGAGGTATAAACTTTT
>NW_006923613.1:5849-6442 GCF_000298275.1 Orycteropus afer afer | reverse complement strand
TATGAACTATTGTATAGAGCCACTCCTCGGAAGGAAGGTTGGGCAATCCTACTTCCGTAGTGATACTGCCTTGGAAACCCAAGGAGGGGTCGCGATGAGTCGGGGCCGACTCGACGGCACATAACAACAACAACAACAACATTGTATAGAGAATTAATTTGCTCTGCAAAACTTTCACCCAAAGCACGATTACAAAAAATAAATAAATAAAACCTTATGGAGCACAATAGAATATTGTCTCATATAGTGCTGGAAGATGAGTCCAATAATAATAATAATAAATAATAATAATAATAATAAACACTAGCTTTTAAATTAAGCTTGTTGCTCAATACTGGTGAAGTTGCTTTTATATTTATATTTGGCTGACTTAAAGCATTCCAAAACATTGTTAGTAAACATTTTCAGGCTTCTATAATCCCCAACCTTATACAATCACACCTGCCTGAGCAGATGATCCAGTTTGGAATAAACACTGAAATTTAGGAAAGCAACTGTGTTCTGGAAATAGAAAGCTGGGATCATTGAGGAAGAATATAGAAACTGCAAAGAGAAACAGGAAGAGAATCCTGTTTGTTGAACACTGAGCATCA
>NW_006923613.1:1624-3004 GCF_000298275.1 Orycteropus afer afer | reverse complement strand
ATTAAATATTTTAGGAGATGTAAGTCTTTGCCAAGAAAACTCTGCATTAATCATTCTAATCAGCCTTTCTTTTCTGCCAAGTGTGTCTCAATTTTGTTTGCCTGATCATAGAATGCCAAAGTTATTCTAGACCATCTTCCCACTGATATGGACTTCATGCTTTCTAACTATGGCTGTTATTCATTCTTACGACTCCAAGTACAAACCATGTGTCAATAAAACTGAAATTTATGACTATACATACACATTATTAAAATATGGTCTTAAATATTAATCCTTATAAGAGAGAGCAATCTTCCTACATGCAGAGGATCATCTAATTGCTAGGAACAATCTTCCTTCAGCATGAAAAATGTATCTAGTGAAAACTAAACTTCATAATATCTCATCTTCCCAGTCATAGATATGTTCCATGTCTTACTAATTATAACACCCATTTTGCCTAATAACTTCATAGTTCTTACCACAAAATCATTTGAATAATAATCAGTTAACATGTATATGTAAGTAGAATGTAATAAGCACAATAGAAACCATGTCTGTGGTTCATCATTGCAGTTCTAACATTAGCACAGTCTCTGCACCAAAGTAAGTATGCTTTTCCTTCTATACCAGCAGTTGCCAGTTTATTCTGATTCATAGAGATACCATGTGTGTCAGAATAGAACTCTTCTTCATAAGATTTTTAATCATTGATTTTTCAGAAGTAGGTCACCAGTCCTTTCTTCCAAGGTGACTCGGGTAGACTCCAACCTCTAACCTATAAGTTAGCAGCCAAGCACTTTAAAAATGTGCATCACCCAGGGATTCTTTTACTTCCATAGAAGGGAAAAATGTTTTACCATAGGGTTACTATCAAGCCTCAATAAAGTCGCCAAAGCTGTGGTGTGATCACCATAAGAGACCAAAGAGGGGGCCCTGACCTGGATGTGTCATTCTTAAGTCTCAGAAATTAAGCACCCACAACACACACATACAAACACACACACAACCAGTTCTGTCACTTTCTGTTTCCCAGGCAGCACTCGCATGAACCCTAAACACTCACAC
Source organism: Orycteropus afer afer (assembly GCF_000298275.1). Classification (NCBI taxonomy): domain Eukaryota; kingdom Metazoa; phylum Chordata; class Mammalia; order Tubulidentata; family Orycteropodidae; genus Orycteropus; species Orycteropus afer. The sequence goes on along the minus strand of NW_006923613.1, from coordinate 1,954 downwards.
TGCTAAGGTTCTAAGGAAACATTTCTCTGTCTTTTTCAAGTCCTTATATGCACAACTCAAACCCAAATCTCAAACTCAGAGAAATCACAACTGTATCTGAGTTTCATGAAAGTTTGAAGGTAAGGGTGTAGCCAATGTTGAAGACAAATAGTCCTTTACATTGCAGAGAGAACTGGCACATCATGAATTGGCACACGGCATTGGCTTCCATCAGAAGCACTTAGATAAGAGAAAAGACAAATTAATTAACCCATCAAATCCTTCCTATCAGATAACAAGAATGCAATAGATTCTTCCATAATGAAGTATAGAATCCCCGTTCTGTCAACT
>NW_006923613.1:0-549 GCF_000298275.1 Orycteropus afer afer | reverse complement strand
CCTGCCAACCCTTACTAAGTTACTAGTCAAGCACAAACAGATTGCCCTACCCTGGGACCTAAAGAGAATAACACCAAGTTTTTAATTAAAGAAATATTTAAATATTGGTGAAAACCATGAGACTATATGCCAGCCTCCATGAATGTTGGTTGTTATTCTTAGGTGTTGTCTAGTTGTCTCTGACTCATAGTGACCCTGTGTACAGCAGAACAAAACACTGCCTGGTCCTGTGCCAGGCCCACAATCCTTGCACCCATTGTTGCAACCACTGTGTCAATCCATCTTGTTAAGGGCTTTCCCTTTTTTCCTTGATCTTCCTCTTTACCAAGCATGATATCCTTCGTCAGGGAATGGTCCCTTCAGACAACGTGACCAAAGTAGGTAGGATGAAGCCTGGACATTCTCACTTCCAAAAACCATTTGGGAAGCACTTCTTCCAGGGCATATCTATTAGTTCTTCTAGCAAGCAGTCCATGGTACTTTCAGCATTCTTCGCCAACATCACAACTCAAAAGCATCAACTTTTCTTTGGTCTTCCTTATTCATTGT
>NW_006923612.1:31856-33036 GCF_000298275.1 Orycteropus afer afer | reverse complement strand
GAAGGCCTATCTGTATTGCACAAGGTAGATCTTCATTAGTTCCTTCCCCTGTAGCTTTTCTCCAAATCTATGCCTCTGAATTTGGTGCACTCTAACTCAGTGAGCTGTTCAGAGCACCAAAATCCTTAATTCAAACTCCTGTATCTAGTTTTTCAAGCACTAAGATGCTAGAGGGAAATAGTGTGGTGATTACTGACAAGACTCCATCTTGAATCTGCCTGGGGATCACCTTTCTTTGGAATGGGTGCAAATATGGATCTCTTCCAGTCAGTTGGCCAGGTAGCTGTCTTCCAAAACTCTTGGCATAACCAAGTGAGTGCCTCCAGTGGGACATCCATTTGTTGAAATATATCAATGGGTATTCCGTCAATTCCTGGAGCCTTGTCCTTTGCCAATTCCTTCCAGTGCAGCTTCAACTTCTTCCTTCAGTGCCATTGGTTCTTGATCATATGCCACCTCCTGAAATGGATGAACATCGACCAGTTCTTTTTGGTACAGTGACTCTGTGTATTCCCTCCATCTATGTTTGATGTTTCCTGCATCATTCAATATTTTGTCCTTAGAATCTTTCAATATTGCAACTGAAGGCTTAAATTTTTTCCTCAGTTCTTTCAGCTTGAGAAATGCCAAGTATGTTCTTCCCTTTTGGTTTTCTAAGTCCAGGTCTTTGCACATTTCATTATAGTAATTGGCTTTGTGTGCTCAAGCTGCTCTTTGAAATCTGTTCAGCTCTTTTATCTTGTCAGTTCTTTCATTTGCTTTAGCTACTCTCCACTCAAGGCCAAGTTCCAGAGTCTCTTCTGACATCCATTTTGGTCTTTTCTTCTTTTCTCGTCTTTTTAATGACCTCTTGCTTTCTTCATGGATGATGCTCTTGATGTCATCCCACAATTCTTGTGGTTTTCAGTCATTGGTGCTCAATGCCTCAAATCTATTTCTTAGATGGTCTCTAAATTCAGGAGGGATATATTCAAGGTCATATTTGGGCTCTCATGGACTTGTTTTGTCTTCAACTTCAAGTTGAACTTGCATATGAGCAGTTGATGGTCTGTTCCACAATCGAGCTCCTGGCCTGGTTTTGGCTGAAGATATTAAGTTTTTCCATCACCTCTTGCCACAGATGTAATCAATCTGAATCCAGTGCACTCCATTGGTGAAGTCCACGTGTATAGCCTCCATT
>NW_006923612.1:23809-30981 GCF_000298275.1 Orycteropus afer afer | reverse complement strand
GCACAGTAAATCATGTGGTTGTCTTATTCAAAATGGCCAAAACCAGTCCAATTCAGCTCACTAATGTCTAGGATATCAATCTTCATGCATGCCGTTTCATTTTTGACAAGTTCCAATTTTCCTTCATTCATACTTCATACATTACATGTTCTGATTATTAATGGATGTTTGCAGCTGTTCTCCTCAATTTGAGTCATGCCATGTCAGCAAATGGAGTAAAATGCTTTACTTTATCCATATCAGTAAAGTTGGTTCTACTCTGAGGATGCTGCTCTTTCCTCATCATATTTTGAGAGCTTCCAACCTAAGTGGCTCATCTTCCTGCATTGTATCAGACAATATTTCTGTTCTATTCATAAAGTTGCACAGTAATGCATCATACAGTGTTTCTGTGCTATTCATAAGGTTTTCCCTTGCCAATTCTTTGAGAAGTGGATGGCCTCTTTCTTCTTCCTAGTCTGTCTCAGTCTGTAAGCTGTGTTGAAACTTGTGCACCATGTGCAGGCCTGCTGGCATTTGAAACACCAGTGGTACAGCCTCAAGCCTCATAACAACATGTAAGCCACCACAGTATGACAAACTGACAGACAAGTTCGTCTCCCTTAGTTGTTTGAAACCTCTCTGCCCTCCCATTACCTGGATCCTGCCACTGCTGGTTGGTCAGTCTGGTTGTCTGGCTTTTCTTTCCCTCCATTTTCCTACCTCTTGGGGGTGAGGCCTGTGTCCCTACCCTTAACTGGATCCCTTCCACTGCTGCTCAGTCAGTCTGGTTATTTCCTTTGATTATATCTCGCCTGAATTTAGAGACCATCTAAAGAATAGATTTGACACACTGAACACCAATGAACAAAAACCAGATGAAATACTGATTTAGGTGAAGGGAAGAGAGACATACCAAAAGTGAGTGATCAACATAGTGGCACTGAGAAAGCAGATGATGTAGAGTGGTGCATAGGAGGTACAGACAACAAAAATGAAACCTTTTGCATGTAGAGTACTGTGTTGTTAGTGATAGCAAGCATTGATCTATGAGTGAATAGATGTGTGGACAGGCCAAACAGTCAGGTTTGTCTAGGCAGGAATAGGGAGTGTGCACATGACCATGTATAGTGCTAGCAGACAATGTTTCTACATGCATATTTATTTGTATGTACTGTGAAAATGTCCAGGTGTATAGTAGAGCTGACAAGGGGCAAGGTTGTAGTGGCTTCTTAACCACAGCCAGCTATTCGGAGGGAGAGAGTAGTTGGACCTGCAGGCTTGGGACTATGGTCACAGGGAACATCAAGTTCAATTGGTGTAATATACTACACAAAAACATTGTTCTACATCCTACTTTGGTGAGTAGCAACTGGAGTCTTAAATGCTTCCAAATAGCCATCTAGATGCAATAATGGGTCTCTCCTCAGCCAGAGCAAAGAAGAATGAAGAAAAACAAGGACACATGGAAACAATTAGTCCAAGCGACTGGTACACCATGCAATCCCCAGCCTATATGACATGAGACCAGAAGAACTAGATGATGACCAGCTACCACTGCCAACTATTGGTTGACTATCGGTGCAGAACATCCTGGACAGAGTGGGAGAACAATGTGGAACAAAACTCAAAATCATCCCCCCCCCAAAAAAAAATAGACCAGGTTTACTCATCTGATAGAGCCTGGTGAGACCCCTGAGACTATGGCCCCTAGCTACCCTTCAGGTCTGGAACAGAACTCAATTCTGTTGCTTCCAGCCGAACAATATACAAGCATATGGGGTGAACATTTATATCAGGTAGATACACTCCTTGGAGTGATCAATTGTGGGAGAACAGAAGAGCTGTGTTTGTACAGGGAGACAGCTTGGGGGGGGCAGTGCATGGGAGGGAAGGACACAGGGAAGAGGTAACTACAGGGAGGAAGTGGGAAGAGAGCTGTTATACTGTGGGGATTGCAGTCAATGTCATGAAACAAAATGTATGTGGATTGCTGTATGGGAAATGAATTTGCTCTATAAACTTTCACCCAAATTACAATAAAAATTTAAAAAATAAAAATCTACTGTTAATATTCCTTCTAGCCTTCCCCAAAGATTTACAGGTTTTCACAAGAGTTCTTTGGGAAAAAGGAAGTAATCAGCTGTTGGGGATTATTGGACACTGCCTCCAAGTTGACACTAATTCCAGAGGAACCAAAACATCACTTTGGCCCACAAGTCAGAGTAGTGGCATATGGAGGTCAAGTTATTGATGGATCCTTAGCTCAGGTCTCTCCCACAGTGGGTCTAGTGGATTTGAAAACCCATCCTGTAGTGATTTCTCCAATTCCAGAATGCATAATTAGAATTGACATACTCAGCAAATGGAAGAACCCCCACACTGGATCCATGACATGTGGAGTAAGGGCTATTATGGCAAGGTAAATCAAGTGGAAGCCATTAGAACTGTTCCAGCCTAGAAAAATGGTAAACAATAAGCAATATTGCATTCCTAGAGGTATTGCCAAATCCATGAAGGATTTGAAGGATGCAGGGGTGGTGATTCCCACCACACCGCCATTTAACTTAATTATTTGGCTTATATTAAAAAACAGGTAGGTGCATCTTGAAGAAAAACAGGGGATTATTATAACTTAACCAGCTGTTGATTCTAATTGCAGCTGCTGCTGAAGATGTAGGAGCTCTGGTGACTCAGTGCCTAAGACATTTGACTGTTAATCAGAAGACTGGCAGTTCAAACCCACCAGCCACTCTGTGAAAGGAAGATGGGACAATCTACTTCCATAAGGATTTACCAGCTTAGAAACACAATGAGAGTCATTCTAGTCAGAATTGACTTGATGGCAGTGGGTTTGGTTTGGAGTTTTTTTGGTTGAAGATGTGGTTTAATTGCTTGAGCAAATTAAAATATCTCCTTGTACCTGATATGCAGCTATTGATCTGACCAATGTCTTTTTACCAGTTCTTTTTTCAAAGGATCACAAGAAGCAACTTGCCTTCATCTGGCAAGGTCAGGAATACACCTTCCTACCTCAGAAGTATATGAACTCACCAGCACTATATCATAATTTACTCCTCAGGGACCTTAGTCAATACTCACTTCCACAAGATATCACAGAGATCCATTACATTGACGACATTGTGCTGGTCAGGCCAAGTAAGGAAGAAGTATCAGTGACTCTAGAGTTATTGGTAAGACATTTGCATGCTGTTGTTGTTGTTATGTGCCGTGGAGTCAGACCCGACTCATAGCGACCCCTCCTTGGGATTCTGAGGCAGCATCACTACAGAAGTAGATTGCCCAACCTTCCTTCTGAGGAGTGGCTGGTGGGATGGGAAATTAACCCAACAAAAATTTAGGTGCCTTCCACCTCAGTGAAATTTCTAGGGGTCCAGTGGTGTGGGGCATGTCAAAATATCCCTACTAAAGTGAAGGGTAAGTTAATTCATCTGGCCTGTCCCACAACTAAAAAGGTGGCACAATTCCTGGTGCACCTCTTTGGAGTTTGGAGGCAACATATCTCTCTTTCGGGTGTGCTACTCCAGCCTATTTACCAAGCCACTAGAAAAGCTCCCAGTTTTGATGGGGCTAAGAACTAAAGAAGGCTCAATAACAAGTTCAGGTTGCCATGCAAGACACTCTGCCACTTGAGCCATGTGATTCAGCTGATCCAATGGTGCGTGAATTGTCAGTTCCAGGTAGAGATGCTCTTTGGAGTCTTTGGCAGGACCCTATTAGTTAATTACAGTGCATATCCTTAGGATTTTGGAGCAAAATCTTGGCACCTTCTCCTTTTGAGAAAAACCTTTGGCTTCTAACTGGGCCTTAGTACACACTGGATGCCTAACCATGGACCACCACATCACCATGTAGCCCGAGCTGCCCATTATGAATTGCATGTTGTCTGACCCACAGAATCATAACATTGGACATGCACAGCAGCACTCCATCATTAAATGAAGTGTTATATAAGAGATCAGGCTCAATCAGGACCCGAAGACATAAATATGTTGCATGAAGAAGTTGCCCAAATGCCTATGGTCTCCACTTCAGTCACATTACCTTCTATGGCCTCATGGGGATTTCCTCATGATCATTTGACTGAGGAAGAGAAAACTTATGCTTGCTTTACATATGGCTTTGTGTGATATACAGGCACCACTCAAGAGAGGACAGCAATAGCACTGTAACCTCTTTTGGGGACTACCATGAAGCACAACAGTGAAGGGAAATACTCCCAAAGAGTAGAACTTCGAGCAGTGCATCTGGTTGTTCGCTTTTCTTGGAATGAAAAATGGCCAGATGTGTGAACGTATATTGGTTCATGGGCTGTGGCCAATGGTGTGGCTGGATGGTCAGGCACTTGGAAGGAACTTAATTGGAAAATTGGTGACAAAGAAGTACGGGGGAAAGGTATGTGGAAGAACCTCTCTGAGTGGGCAAAAGAAGTGAAGATATTTGTGTCTCATGTGAATGCTCACTAAAGGGTGATCTTGGCAGAAGTGGATTTCAACAATCAAGTAGACAGGTTGACATGAAAGAGTCATCCTCTTTCCCCAGCCACTCCTGTCATTGCCCAATGAGCTCATGAACAAAGTGGCCATGGTGGCAAGGATGGAGGTTATGCATGAGCTCAGCAACATGGATTTACACTCACCAAGGCCAATTTGGCCACAGTATTTCTTAGTGCCGAGTCTGTCATCAGTGGAGACCAACACTGAATCTGTAATATGCAAACATTCCTCAAGGCAATCAGCCAGCCACCTGGTGGTAGGTTGATTACATTAGACCTCTGGAAAGGCAGTATTTTGTTCTTACTGAAATAGACACTTACTTTGGATATGGATTTGCCTTCCCTGTATGCAATGTATCTACCAACTGTGGACTTTCAGAATATCTTATTTGCATACCAGAAGGTGGGAAGCTAACCTCAAAACAATTCAAGTAGCCTACACAGCATCACCTCATATCAAGGGACTCACTTCACAACAAATGAAGTGTGGCATTGGACCTATGTTCATGGAATTCACTGGTCTTACCATGTTCCCACATCATCCTGAAGCAGCTGGCTTGACAGAACAATGGAATAGCTTTTTAAAGACACAATTATGATGCCAGCTAGATGGCAATACCTTGCAGGGTTGGGCCAATGTATTTCAAGAACATGTATATGTTCTAAACCAGCAACCAATATATATGGTGTTGTTTCCCCAATAGCAAGGATTCATGTGTTCAAGAACCAAGAGCTAGAAATTATAGGGTCACCATTCTCTGTTACCCCTAGTAACCCACTTGCAAAATTTTTGCTCCCTGTCCCTGTCACCCTATGCTCTATGTGTCTTGAGGTCTTAGTCCCAAAGGGAGGAATACTCCTACCTGGAGACACAATACTGATTCCATTGAATTGGAAGTTAAGAATGCCACCCAGCCATTTGGGCTCTTCATTCTTCTAGATCAACAGGAAAAGAGGGAGTTACTGTATTGTCTGTGAGTGATCCTGATTATCAAGGGGAAATCAGATAGATATTACATAAAGGAGGTATAAAAGAGTATATCTGGAATAAGGAGACTTCATAGGACATATCATAGTACTATCATGCCTTGTGATTAAAGTCAATGTAAAACTACAGCAACCCACTTCTGATATGACTATGAATGGCCCAGACCCTTCAGGAATTAATATTTGGTCAGGCAAAGAACCATGACCAGCTGTGATGCTTGCTGAGGGAAAAGGGAATATTAAATGGGTGGTGGGAGAAGATAGTTCTAAATATCACCTATGACCACATGAGCAGTTGCAGAAATGTGGACTGTGATTATTATGAGTGTTTCTTCTTATATGTGTGCATAAAATATTTTGTTTCTTCAGTTATAAAATATAAGATGCAAATGGGGCTAATTCATTTTTGGTTGCACATGTTTGTGCTGTCTCATGTTAGGCACAAGTGTGATACTATAACTATTTAGAGATTGTGTGTGGTTTAAAGATATTTGTACAGGTGTTAAGTTGACAAGGGGTGGACTGTGATGGTTAAGTTTGTGTGTCAACTTGTCTGGGCCATGATTCTCAGTGGTTTAGTAGTTATGATGTAGTCATCCCCATAATGAGATCTTATATAATGTAATCACCTCCATAATGAGATGTGCTATGACTACCCCATCAGTTGAATGGGAGTTTCTTCAGGGGTATGGCCTGATTCCAATATATATGGACATCCTGGAAAATCTCTCTGGATTTTTGCTCAATCTCGATCCTGCATCTTGTTCATCATCATCTGACCTTCTTGGACATGAACCAGTGACCTGCTGATCTTAGGAGATATATAGATACATGAGAGAGAGATTTCATTAGTTTTGTGCCTCTAAAGAATCCAGCCCAAAACAGTTAAGCATAATTTTCAATGAAGAGCTGAAGACTATGAGAGTTTAATATAAACTTCCAGTGCACACAGCTAATGAGTTAGAGGAACTAATGTTGGAATCAACTTGATGGCACTGGGTCTGGTTTGGCTTGGTACTGCCCCATTACCATATACTAAACACTGTTCTAATCAGTGCTTTTGATAACTTCCTCTTAACCATTGTCTCAGATGAGTGATTTTATCATCAAAACTATAGAGATGAGGAAGTTAAACAGTAAGTTGTTTTATATTATGCCCAACATCACAGTTTGTAGTATCAAGTTTGTTTTGAATTCCTGGGAAGCATACATAAAATGTGTATCTTTAAAGTGACAATAAGAGTTACAATTTGATGGGAAACTATGATTTGATCTAATCTTAACAATTGTATAGTCATTACCCTGGCTTTGGGAGATTAGCACTGTTAATATCAATTTGATGATGAAGACTCTGAGGCACAATGGGCTGCACTGAGTTGTCAAAGATGTCCCGTTTATAAGCTAAGATCTGGTTGAAGGTATGTCATCAAATTCCACTCTCTTCCTTTTATCTGTGGTTCTTCCTATATATTGAAGATAAGTACACTACTTTCTGATGGCCACAAGAATCTTTGGCATATTTCCTGCCAATCTTTTCATGATTCATATCATTAATCAACTAGTATCATTCATTCTAAGTCCTGAAATTTAAAGAGGACAAAGAAAATGTTGCATTTGGGGACAGTCTACCATGAGACCTTAAAAGGAAACATTTTCTTGCATCCATCAAAGTTTTTGTTTTATTCTTTTT
>NW_006923612.1:22375-22826 GCF_000298275.1 Orycteropus afer afer | reverse complement strand
CCATATACCCATGTTTGCCTTCACTGACAATGCAGTATTGTATGTGCAAAAGGGTCCATATTTGTTGTCTGTACCTCCCGTGTACCTCTCTGTGTCTTTCTCATCCTCAATGCTGCCATATTGGTCACTCATATTTGGTACATTGCCCTTTTCTTGACCCAAATCCATACTTATTTCTATCTATCTAACAGCCTTCCCGCCCCTCCCCTCCCACTCCTGGTAACCAACAAAGAAAATTTCCTTCTATAGATAAACCCTTCCTTAACTTTTACAATAATGGACTGATACAATATGTGTCCTTTTGTGATTGACTTATTTCACTCAGCATAATGTTCTCCAAGTTCATCCACGTTATGCAGTGTTTTGCAGATTCTACATTATTTTTTAGTGTTGCATAGTATTCCATTGTGTGTACGTACCATAGTTTGGTTAACCATTCCTAAGTTGATGG
>NW_006923612.1:16673-21160 GCF_000298275.1 Orycteropus afer afer | reverse complement strand
ATACCACTTTCATGATTTTCAATGTGAGCTGTATTTCCCATGAACTGGTATAACCTCAACCTCAGTCAAGTAAATTCCATTCCCCAGTGTCAAAATTTCTCAGCAAGAAACTTTGTAGGTGATTTAACTCAGTGGTAAAAGACAAAATCCATTAAGTTATTGATTGTGAAATTCTCAAAGATCCCCAAATTTCTCCCTCACAAATCATGTCAGTATCTCTAAAGGACATATGTATAACCATGTAATAGAACACAGAAGGAGCCCAAACAAGAAAATATGGTAACTCAGTAAAGTCTTAATCAGGCTGTTATGAGTGGAGTGCAAGAGCTCCCCTTTTCCAAAGACATGACCATTTGCTATACTTGTTGTTGTTGTTGCTATTTGCCATTGAGTCTCTATATTAGACTGATAAAAAAAATAAGATAAAACTTAATTTATTCATAATGACTTCATGAATTAATTATCCTAGAGCATCATTAGAGCCACCGCAAATGGAAATATGATGGCACCACCTCAATCCTCAGTTGTACAACCTAGACCAAGACATATAATTTACAACCATGCTTGCTAATGTTCTAATTCTAGACACTTCAGAAATACTTTTATTCCCCATATAGAATTTATCACTCAATTTTCAATAAAGAAAAGTGAAAACCCCATGAAAAGCATTCAATGTAAAAAATTGAAAAGCAAAAATGAGCAATGTGACAATACACAGAGAGTGTCTGCTAAGGAAACAGGTCCAGAAAAATAGCAAGTTTATTAAAGTGTGGTGATCTGTAATGATCATTATTGGAAGAACCTGACAATAAAGCAATAAAGGAGCTCTGGTGGCATAGTTCCTAAGGCATTTGACTGCTAACCAGAAGGCTGGCGGTTCAGACCCACCAGTCACTCCTCGGAAGGAAGACTGGGCAATCTACTTCCGTAGTGATACTGCCTCTGAAACCCAAGATGGTGTCGCTATAAGTCAGAATCAACTTGATGGCAGTGAGTTTGGCTTTTGGTTTTAACAATAAAGCCAGATGAGAAATCGGAATAGTAGTTTAAAAAGTCTTCTGCTCTCTGGCTCCAGCATTACAAAGTCGCGTAAAGAGTGACTTGGGAGAAGAGAGACAATAGGTTATCAACAAGCACATATAAACAACTCTATGGTATGCAGGGCAGAGACGGGGGGGGGCGGTCATTAATAGAATTCTCCCCTTCTGTGTGGAAGCTCAGGTGTGATTCCCCACCAATGTACCCCACGTGCAGTCACCATCTCTGATAAGACATGAATGTTGCTAACATGTTAAAGAGCTTTTAGCAGAGATTCTGGATGAGGATAGACTAATGAGAAAGACTTGGCGATCTACTGCCAAAAATCATCCAGTGAAAACCCAGGGATCATGATGGTCTGATCCAAATCGAACATGGGGACTGAGAAGCATTTCCTCCTGTAGGGCATGGGCTCACTATGTGTCAGGGAGACAATTCAAGAGACCTTAACAACAAAATAGTGTAGAAGGAGAAGATATGAGAATAAGTATCATCAGAAATAGTGAGGAAAATCACTTTTTTGTAGGGAAAGTCTTTTCATATCTTTCCCCTGGAAAGGGTACTGTGGAGAAGTAAAGATCCATGACAAAGCAATCATCTTTGAAGGAATACTCTAAAAAGATGAGTAGTTCTCAAATTGGCTTCATATTAAAACCATGTCTGTCATTTTACAAATCTTATGTTTAGTTCACATCCTCTTCCATTTAAATCAGAATCTATCATGGTGGGACCAAGACATCGATTGTCTAAGTCTCCAGAGATGAGTTCAATATGAAGTCAAGGTGCAGGACCAGTGAAATGAATTCTCACACATAGCCAGTAAATACACTTCTGTTAGATGCAAAAGTAGTCTGGTTATAGAAACAAATTATGGTAAAAGATGAAGATTCTAAGTACATAAAAATAGAGTTGTGTATTTTACCAGGCAGCCTGGATCATAGACGAAAAGCTACAGAAGGCTCTATTCCTATAATGGAATTTTATCATGCAGATCAACATATCCCAAAATACTCCTACTATCTCATTAAAGGGAACTCTGGTGGCATAGTGCCTAAGGTATCTGACTGCTAACCAGAAGGCTGGTGGTTCAAACCCACCAGCCACTCCTCAGAAGGAAGATGGGGCAATCTACTTCAATAATGATACCACCTTGGAAACCCAAGGAGGGGTTGCTGAGTTGGATCTGACTCGATGGCAGTGAGTTCATCGCATTAAAGATGTGAGAAAGGAAGCAATGTTCAGACACAAAAACTCGAGAATGAAACCTATGAAAGCAGAAAAAATTGTATCACCAAAGAGGCAAGATTTCTGGTTGGATACGTTAAATTGTGCCAATTTTTCATCCCACATATCAAAAGAATAAGGCTGTTCTGCTGAAGAGCCTTTGGAGAGCTTTCTTTATGTCCCTGTTTCTGAAGCTGTAGATGAAGGGGTTCAGCATTGGGGTGAGTATGGTGTACGCTACTGATGTCATGGCACCCTTCCTGGCAGAAGATGAGACAGTTGAACTGAAGTATTCTCCAAGTGCCGTTCCATAAAATAAACTAACAACTGACAGGTGAGAGCCACAGGTGGAAAAGGCTTTATACTTCCCACATGAAGATGAGACTCTCCAAATGGAAGAAACAATTCGCCAGTAGGAGAAAAGGATCCCTGAAACTGGAACACCACCAAAGATGGCACCAAGACAATATACTAATATGGTGTTGGTGGAGGTGTCAGAGCAGGCAAGGGTAAAGAGTTGGGTAAGGTCGCAGAAGAAATTCGGGATTTGCACATCTGTGCAGAAAGTAAGTTGGGACACCATTGAAATGTGCAGCTGGGAGTCCAAAAGGCTGATGAAAAAAGATACCAAAGCTAGCAAGCCACAGAGGCAAGAGTTCATGATGACCGTGTAGTGCAGGGGTAACAGATGGCCACGAGTCGGTCATAAGCCATCACAGTGAGGAGCAGATTGTCCAGACATGCAAAGAGATACAAAAAGAATATTTGTGTCAGGCAGCCTGCATACGTCATGGATTTGCTCTGTGTCTGGATGTTCACCAGCACCTTGGGGACAGTGGCAGAGATGAAACCAATATCAGCCAAGGACAAGTTGAAGAGGAAGAAGTACATGGGAGTGTGGAGGTGGGGGGCAGAGCTGACAGCCAGGATGATGAGCAGATTCCCAGAAACAGTGATCAAGTACATGGACAGGAACAGCCAATAGAGCAGAGGCTGCAGTTCTGGATCTTCAGAAAGGCCCAGGAGAAGAAATTTTGAGATGCTTGTTAGATTCTGTGGCTCCATATACCTGGGACAGCTTTTGGGAAAAGACAAAAGAAGTGATAAAAGGGGAAAAAATGAACAGGCACCCAGGACTGCATCTGTGTTTTGAATTCAAGAAATTCACAAGTAAAGCGTGTAAATGCACAAGTTTTAACACCTGAGGACCTAAGTAGCACCTTCAGCAACATTACTCTGTTGCAGCAAACTCAACCCCTGTGCATCTCAAACACTTTCCTCATTGTTTGTATGCCATTCCCCTGTTTCTGTACACACCCACTTTACAGATATTGGGCTGAAGAACGTTAGAATGGCAAGGACTTTTTGACAAATCCATAGAAGGACATTATATAATCCCTTCTATGCAGAAAACATATGCAGTAAGAAATACACTTCTTTTAACAAAGAAATCATTTCAATTAAAGGACCATAAGAAACTGTTGCAGTCACAGGATGGGCAAGCAGTTAATGCACTTGGCCACTAACCAGAAGGTTGCTGCCCACCCAGACATGCCTCAGAGGAAAGGCCTGGCGATCTACTTCCAATAAATCAGCAACTAAAAACCCAGGGGAGCACAGTTCTACTCTGACACACATTGTATCCCTAAGAGTCAGAGTCTACTCAACACAACTCATTCTTTTTAAGAAGCAGTCAAATTCACTTTACTTTATTTAAATACAGTACAACAGATTCCCTTGATTTGGAATATTTATAAAACAACCAAACAGGGATATACTCACAATTAGACAATTTAGATAGACATGCAAAAACATGGCTGCCATCAAGTTGATTCTGTCCCTTGCCAATCACATATGTTACAAGGTAAAACTGCTCCATAGGCTTTTCTTGGCCTTAATCTTTATAAAAACAGATCACCAGGCCTTTCTTTCAAGGCACTGAGGAGTGAAATAGAACCACCAAACTTTAGGTTAGTAGTTAAGATCAAACATTTTGCTTCATCTAGGGAATTCATTGGCTGAATTCTAAATTAAAATAAGGTATTCACAATCAGAGAGCGTGTTTATATGTCAATTATCTTTGCAAGCTTTCATCATTCTTTGGTTTTCTAATGTCCATCCGATATGGAGATACACAGTCATTCAAATATGTGGGTTGCCTTTAAAAGTCTTTTAAAATATACATCCTCTCTCTTGACTTTATTGGACATCAAATTTTTATAACT
>NW_006923612.1:12859-13472 GCF_000298275.1 Orycteropus afer afer | reverse complement strand
AGAGTTGCAAAGAGTCCGAAGTGAATCAATGACACCTAACAACAACAACAACCGGTCATCTAAAACTCAAATCTGATACAATATATATTTCCTGAATCAAGATTTCTGTTACTAAGGAGAACATTTTATTTCCCATTCTCTAGCTTTGGTGTGATTTTGGCTTTTATGTGTAGGCAATTACATTTTTGATAATTTGAATGACAACACCAGTTCTAATTTTTGTGTGTAGTTATTGTACTTTCTGGAGCTCCGGTGGCATAGTGCGTAAGGGACTTGACTGCCAACCAGAAGGCCGGAGGTTCAAACCTACCAGCCACTCCTTGGAAGGAAGACTGGGCAATCTATTTCCGTAGAGATACCGCCTCAGAAACCCAAGGAGGGGTCGCTATGAGTCAAATCAACATGACAACAGTGAGTTTGGGTTTTTTTGTTTTGTTTTGTTTTGTTTTTTGTACTTTAGTTATTTGTAGTTATTTTGGTACTTTAGCAAAGTATTTTGTCATACACATTTGGTAACGTAATCTTTCACTGAAATATTTCAGTGGGTATATAAAATAACTGTTGTTGTTGTTAGGTGCCATTGAATCAGCTCTGACTCATAGTGACCCTATAT
>NW_006923612.1:9706-10264 GCF_000298275.1 Orycteropus afer afer | reverse complement strand
CGTTGGATCCAACTCGACAGCAGTGACTTTGAGTTTTAATTTTGGGAAGACAATACAACGAGAGGACAAGTGCAGAGATGTGGATTGAAGTGATAAGTGCTAGGTATTGAGACTCTTTAGAATGCTTGTGCAGTGTTGTTGTTCTTAGGTGCCGTCAAGGTGTCACTGACTCTTAGTGATCCTATGTACAACAGAATGAAACTCTGTCCATCCCTTGCTATACTTGAGCCCATTGCTGCAGCCTCTGTGTCAGTTCATCTTATTGAAGGTCTTCCCCTTTTTTCCCAACCCTCCACTTTACCAAGCGTGATATCCTTCTGCAAGGAATGGTCCCTTCTGGCAACAAGACCAGTAGGTGAGACAAAGTCTGGCCATTCTCACTTCCAAGGAGCATTCCAGCTGCACTTCTTCCAGGACAGCTTTGTTCATTCTTTTGGAAGTCCATGGTATTTTCAGTATTCTATGTCAACCACAATTCAAAAGGATCCACTCTTCTTTGGTCTTTCTTATTCATTGTCCAGCTTTTATAAGCATAAGACACAATTAAAGTACTATGGC
>NW_006923612.1:7400-8726 GCF_000298275.1 Orycteropus afer afer | reverse complement strand
ACTTCTACCTTCAATGCCATTGTTTCTTGATCACATACCACCTCTTGAAATAGTTGAATATTGACAAATTCTGTTTTATACATTGGCTCTCTGTATTCCTTACATCTCCTTTTGATGTTTCCTGTATCATTCAATATTTTGCTGACAGAATCCTTCAATATTGCAACTTGAGGCCTGAAGTTTTTGTTCCCCCCACCCAGTTCTTTCAGCTTGAGAAATGCCAAGTGTGTTCTTCCCTTTTAGTTTTCTAACTCCATGTCTTTGCACATTTCATTATAATAATTGACTTAGTCTTCTCAAGCTGCACTTTGAAATCTTCCATTCAGCTCTTTTATCTTGTCATTTTGTCCATTAGCTGTAGCTATTCTGTGTTCAAGAGAAAGTATCAGAGTCTCTTCTGAAATCCATTTGGGTCCTTTCTTCCTTTTCTGTCTTTTTAATGACTTCTTGTGTTCTTCATACCACCACTCATCTGGTTTTCAGTCATTGGTGTTTAATGTGTCTAATCTATTCTTCAGATGGTCTCTAAATGCAGGTGGGATATAATCAAAGTCATATTTTTGGCTCTCATGGACTTGTTTTAATTTTCTTCATCCTCAGCTTGAACTCGCATATGAGAAGTTGACAGTCTGTTCCACAGTCAGCTCCTGGCATTGTTTCAGCTGAAGATATTGAGCTTCTCCACCGCCTCTTTCCACAGATGTAGTTGACCCGATTTCTGTGTATTCCATCTGGTGATGTCCATGTGTATAGCCGCCATTTATGTTGTTGAAAAAAGGAATTTGCAATGTATAAGTCATTGTTCTTGCAAAATACTGTCACTCTATCTCCAGTATCATTTCTATCACCAAGGCCATATTTTCTAACTACTGATGATCTTTCTTTGTTTCCAACTTTCACATTCCAATTACCAATAATCATCAATACATCTTGACTGCATGTTTGGTTAATTTTAGACTCAGATAGTGGTTAAAATATTCAATTTCTTCATTAGTATTAGTGGCTGTTGCATAAATTTGAAAAATAGTAGTATTAGCTTGTCTTCCTTGTAAGTTTATGGACATTTTCCTATCACCAGCAGCATTGTACTGCAAGATAGGTCTTGAAACATACTTTTTCATGATTAATGTAATGTCATTCCTTTTCAATTTGTCTTTCCTGGCATAGTAGGTAATATGGTTGTCTGATTCAAAATAGCCAAAACTAATCTATTTCCGCTCACTAATGCCTAGGACATCAATCTCTGCATTCCATTTCAGTTTTAACAACTTCCAATATTCCTAGATTCATACATCATACATTCCACATTCCAATTATTAATGGATG
>NW_006923612.1:5600-6120 GCF_000298275.1 Orycteropus afer afer | reverse complement strand
TTGGAGCAGAGAGACAAGAACTTAATATCCAGCACTACAACCAGATATATGACATGAAGAGAGAAGAACTATGAAGAAATATTACCAAGCACATCAAGAGGAAGCATAAAGCCTATTTTTAGGGTAATTTCTCTAAAATCTTCCTACATGTGAGCTCTAATAACTTTAAGATCTTTAGCATAAGCTCACGAGGAAGAAAGAACTCAAGACATATTAGTTATTTTCAAACAAAGGTTTCACTTAGATCAGCAGTCTTCAATATCGGTTGCCCACTAGTATTTCTTGGAGTGTTCTGAAAAATGTTCATACTCACCAGACACCTCAGTTTAAATAACTCAGAATCTCTAGTGTGCAACTCAGTCATAGTATTTTTAGAGATTATCAGATGTGTCCAATATGTAGACAAATATGAGGACCAGTAACAAAAATTTTCATACTTAAGCTGCATAAATAGATAAGATAGATATAAATGTATGGAAAATAGGTGAGAGCTGTGAAAATGGCAGAAGATTATTTTTTT
>NW_006923612.1:4101-5295 GCF_000298275.1 Orycteropus afer afer | reverse complement strand
TGACCAAACAAGCACGTTTCCTAGACTCAGATGTTTGATTTTCCTGGTATTCTAATTCACATATGAAAAATATGACACAAGTATTAAAAATCAATCTGTTCTGCCAAGGAGCCTCTGCAGGGCCCTCTTGGTATCCCTGATCCTCAGGCTGTAGATGAAGTGGTTCAGCATGGGAGTGACAACAGCGTACATCACTGATGCTGCTGCACCTCACCTGGAAGAAGATAAGGCAACTTATCTGAGGTACATTTCAAAGCCTGTTCCATAAAATAAGCAAACGAGTGAGAAGTGAGAGCCACAGGTGGAAAAAATTTTATAATTACCACCTAATGATGGAATGTCAGAATGGAAGAAACAATTCACATATGAGAAATAATCCATGAAATTGATCCACCACCAAAGGTAGCACTAATAAAATACTGACATAGTATTGATGGAAGTGTCAAAACAGGCAAGAATGAAGAGTCATGGAGGGTCACAGAAGAAACTATGGATTCCCACATCTGTGCAGAAGGTACATTGTGATACCATCAGCCAGTGAAGCTGGGAGTCCAAAAGGCTAATTAAAAGAGATGTCAAAACCAGCAGACCATGGAGGGGGCTTCATAATGACTGGATATTGCAGGGGGTGGCAAATGGCCCAAAACCAGTTATAGGCCATTGTAGTGACAAGTAGGCTGTCTATACATCAAAAAACATTTAACAAAGACAACTGTTTCCAACAGTTTACATAGGAGATGATTTTGTGATGTGCCTGATATCATTAAGCATTTTTGGAAGTGTAGTGGAGGTGAAACCAATGTCAGCCAAGGACAAGTTGAAAAAGAAGAAGTACATAGAAGTAGAGAGGTGACTGTCAGAGTTGAGGGCCGGGATAATGAGCAGGTCCCCAAGTACATGGGCAAGTATATGGACAAAAACATCCTGAAGAGAGGTGGCTGCAGTTCTGGATTATCTGAGAGGTACAAGGAGGAGAAATTTGGAAACAAGTTTTACATTCTATGGTGAAACCATAGTAGCAGAGACACTTTTAGAGAAATAAAAGAGTGTTTCTTAAAAAGGTGACAAGTAAATGGGCAACCAGTAATGACTATATTTTTAATTCTGGAAATTCACATGGAAAGTATCCACACTAAAGTACCAGACACTTTATGACCTTCAGCAGTATTTCTCAGTAGTAGCAAAATCACTATT
>NW_006923612.1:2037-3281 GCF_000298275.1 Orycteropus afer afer | reverse complement strand
ACCCCAAATGGCAGGAAAAGCAGCAGGGAAAGGAATGGAAGGCCAGGGCATGTGGGGACAGGGAGCAGGCAGTAGAGAGACCCAGGTAAGGGGAGGAACCCAGACCCAACCCCCAAGTGGCCGGAAAAGTGGAGGGGAAAGGAGATGGAAAGCCAGGGTTTCAAGGAGAGAGTGAGCAAACAGCAGAGAGATCCAGGTAAGGGGAGGGACACAGGCCCCAACCGCCAAGAGACAGGAAAAGCGCAGGAGAAAGGAAAAGAAAACCAGGGCATCTAGGAAAGAGCAAGCAAGCAGCAGCAGGATCCAGGTAAGGGGAGGAACCCAGGCTCAAACCCCCAAGTGGCAGGAAAAGCAGAGGGGAAAGGAAAGGAAAGTCAGGACATCCAAGACAGAGTGAGCAAGCAGCAGGGATCCAGGTAAGGGGAGGGTGGAAAGGTTTCAAACAGCTAAGGAAGACAAACTTGTCTGTCAGTTTGTCACACTGTGGTGGTATGTTGCTGTGAGGCTTGGGGCTGTGCCACCAGTGTTTCAAATGCCAGCGGGGCTGTACATGGTGCACAGGTTTTGGTGCAGCTTGCAGACTGAAACAGACTAGGAAGAAGGAAGAGGACATTCACTTCTCAAAGAATTGGCCAGGGAAAACCTTATGAATAGCAGAAAAAAAAACATTTGTTATAACACTAGGCAACTATACGAATAGCCTGAAAACACTGTCTGATAGAGTGTAGGAAGACAAGCCACTTAGGTCAGAAGGCTTTCAAAATACGACTGGGAAAGAGCTATATCATCAGAGTAGAACCAACCTTACTGATATTAATAAAGTAAACTTTTCGAGACCTCCATTTGCTAATGTGACATGATTCAAATTGAGGAGAAACAGCTGCAAACATCCATTAATACTCGGAACACAGAATGTATGAAGTATGAATCTAGGAAGATTGGAAGTTGTAAAAAATGAAATGGAACTCATAAAGATTGATATCCTAAGCATTAGTGAGTTACCAGAGCTCTTATATTATATATTAGATCCCCTAGATTTCCCCCTGGAAGCTCTGGTGGCACAGTGCCTAAGGCATTTATTTGACTGCTAACCAGAAGGCTGGTGGTTCAAACCCACCAGCCACTCCTTGGAAAGAATATGGAGCAATCTACTTCCATGGGAGCTCTGGTAGCATAGTGCCTAAGGCGCTTGACTGCTAACCAGAAGGCTGGCGGTTCAAACCCACCAGCCACTCCTCAGAAGG
>NW_006923612.1:0-1412 GCF_000298275.1 Orycteropus afer afer | reverse complement strand
CAAGGGTATGGAGAGATTGGAACTCATACACGGCTGGTGGAACTGTAAAACAATACAATCACTGTGGGAAGCAGTATGGCAATTCCTTAAAAAGTTGGAATTAAAAGTACCATTTGATCCAGCAATCCCATTACTAGGTATATATCCTCAAACAGTGAGAGCCAGGACAAAAACAGATATATGCACACCCATGTTCATTGCAGCAATATTTACAACAGCAAAGAGATGGAAACAACCTATGTGTCCATCAACAGAATAATGGATAACCAAACGATGGTACATACACGCAATGGAATATTATGCAACACTAAAGAATAGTGTAGTATCTGTGAAACACCATATAATGTGGATGAACTTGGAGGGCATTATGCTGAGTGAAATAAGTCAATCACAGAAGGACAAATATTGTATTAGTTCATTATTGTAAAAAGTCAAGGAAAGGGTTATATATGGAAGGAAACTTTCCTTGTTGGTTACCAGAGATGGGAAGGGAAGGGAGGGAACACTGCTAGATAGGTAGAGACAAGTATTGATTTGGGTGAAGAGAAAGGCAATGTACCAAAAATTAGTGATCAACAGGGTGGCATTGAGGAAGAGGAAGACATAGTACAGATAACAAAGATGAGCCCTTTTGCATGTACAGTACTGCATTGTCAGTGATGGCAAGCATTGATCTACAGGTGGATAGATGGGTAGACATGTTGAACGATCAGGTATGTCTAGGCATGGGGAATATGCCCAGGACCATATGTAGGATTGGTGGATGATGTTACTACAAGAATATTTGTATGTGCTGTAAGAATGTCCTGGTATATAGTACAGCTGGCAACAAACAAAATAGTGGTGACTTCTTGGTCACAGCCAGCTACCCTGAGGGAGTGATTAGTTGTACCTGTGGGCTCATCCCCATGGTCACAGAAGACATCAAGTTCAATTGGTATGACATACTACACAAAAACTGTTCTACACCCTACTTTGGTGAGCAGAGACTAGGGTCTTAAAAGCTTTCAAGAGGTCATCTAGATGCAATGATAGGTATCTCCTTGTCCAGAGCAAAGAATGAAGAAAACCAAAGATGCATGGAAACAATTAGTCCAAGGGACTAGTAGAGCATGTGATCCTCAGCCTATATGACCATGAGACCAAAAGAACCAGATGGTGCCCAGCTACCACTGTCAACCACTTGGAGAGGGATCAATGCAGGAGATCCTGAATAGAGTGGGAAAACAATGTACGACAAAACCCAAAAATAATTTAAAAAAAAAAACAAAAAACAGGTTTACTCATCTGACAGATCCTGGTGAGATCCCTGAGACGAAGGCCCCTAGTTACCTTCAGGTCTGGAAGTGAACTCACTCCTGTGGCTCCCAGCCCAACAATAGACAAGCCTATGACATGAACATTTACATCAG
>NW_006923611.1:30753-31212 GCF_000298275.1 Orycteropus afer afer | reverse complement strand
GACTTCAAGGAAATAGATACTCTTATATATTGATAATGAGAATAAAAAATGATACAACTTCTCCAGAGGTCACATTCAAAATATTTATCAAAAGTATAAAATTTTCCTTAATTATGACAGACTTCCACTTCAAGAAAACTCCTATAAAGTAATAACAACAGATTTACCTGCAAGGATATCTATTTCACCATTGTTTATAGAAAGAAGAAATGAAAATAACTTTAACGCCCACAACAGGGAACTAAATTATTAATAATTTAGACAATCATATATGTGGAAGGAATACTTTATTTATAGTAAACAAAGAAGTTCATGATATTAAGTTTGACTAAAACAGCAGATCATAAAATAAAATGTATAAGAAACCCATCTCAAAATATTCTATGCCTAGGAAAAATATTAGAAAGATGCTTATCTTTCATGCTTATCAATAAATTGTCCTCACAATCTTTGCTATGT
>NW_006923611.1:28345-29381 GCF_000298275.1 Orycteropus afer afer | reverse complement strand
GTGTCTTAGCCACTATGCTACCAGAGCTCCCAAAGGACATTATAGTACATCTAAATACTATGCTGCTAACTAGAAGGTCAGTGATTGAAAGGCAACAACAGCTCCTGGGGAAAAATGATGCAGCAGTGAGCTACAGTAAAGACATACAGCCTTGGAAACCCTATGGGGCACTTCTATTCTGTTCTATAGGATGACTATGAATAAGGATTCAACTGGAGGGCAATGGCAATGGCTTTGTTTTTTGTTTGTATGCAATGGAATACAATGTACTATTAAAGTCAGCTAGATACACGTATATAAATCTGGAGCAATTTCCAGTTTTAGTGAAAAGCAAAAAAGTGCATGATAAGCTCAATAACATGAAACTTTGTGTGTATGTGTGTGTGTGTTTGAATTTAAAAACCTCCAATTGCACACCAAATTTTAGCACTAATTAATCCTGGAAAGTACAATCACATGTGACTGTCACTTTCTGAAGTCTATAATTCTGTATTGCTAAAATGGTTTCAAACAACTTTGTATTACTTTTCACTTGAGAATTGATTTTCAAAAATTCAAAATTAGAGGCTTAAATACACAGTTTGGCACATTCAGAATATAGTGATGTCAATACCACTCACACAATCATTAAAAAATTTAAATAAAATTTTACCTATGTGTAAACAACTATTTCCTCATACAAAAAGCACAAAGATCACTTATAGAAAATGTTCTCAGTGAGAAATTCCTCCCTGAGGTAAATCTATATTTGTTAGCAGTCTTTTCCTAGTTTCTTTAAAGTATCCCTGTTGTTTAGTTGATTGATCCAAGGAAGAAAGGAGATGACAAAAAAGAAAGAGAAGGGAGAAGAGGAAAGGACAGACATAAGGACAGGAAAAAATAGGAGAGAAGAGGAACAGAAACTTATCGTCAAGGATAAGAGGGAATCAGAACAGTATACAAAGCCTTATCTCACATTCAGGATACCTCAGCAGGGCACATAAAGCCCTTAGGATCTGTCTACTGCTCATCTTCCTAGCCTGCCATTATGCATCTC
>NW_006923611.1:26804-28245 GCF_000298275.1 Orycteropus afer afer | reverse complement strand
ATACCCCAGCAGGGCACATAAAGCCCTTAGGATCTGTCTACTGCTCATCTTCCTAGCCTGCCATTATGCATCTCCCCCATAAAGTTCACTTAACACCTCATGAAACAAGGTCTCTCCTTGCTCTTGCATGACTGTTTGTGTTTATCTGTTTACCCTGCTTTTGTTCTCCATGACAGGATTTCCAAACTTTTTCCATTTTGCTGATCCTATCCTATTCTAAAAATTCTACCTCATGATTCAATTCATTAAAAATCTCCCTCTGTTCTGTCTGGATTAAACTTTCCTCCTCTATACTTGCATATCACATTAGCAACTTTTCAGAATAGTTATTTCATTACATTTAAATTAACAATGACTAGTCTCTCTGTCTCCTCTGCTGTGTATACACTTCAGAAGAGAATAAGGGAGAATCTCTTACTCACAGATCTAAGACTACAGTTAAGTATTATGAGTATGGGAGAGATGGAAAGGTGGTTAGATGGATGCAGGCATACATATATAAGTCAATGGATAATGGATGATAATAATTTCTTGGTAAATAATATTTTATTCTATACCTTGACCTTATTGAAACAAATTTCCATAGAATTGTTAAAACAAAAGATCATCTAAAACATCTGGTAGGTCTAGTCCCATCTACATTAAAATCAGTTTCAAAGGTCCATTTCACTAGACCCTACTGAAATGCAATACAATCTAGATTCAGAAATAACCCTGTGAATCAAGGCACAATCTAACTATATGCAGCAACACATATAACCTGAAATCAAAGTTTTAATTTCTTACTTGGAATGGATGACACCTGCACCTGTTCAGTAAATTCTCACTAAATTGGAAAACAGAAATGGAGATAAGAAAGAAGAGGGGAAGAAAGAAGAGAAAGACAAAGAACGAGAGAGAGTAGCTAATTTTGTAATGTTCTTGCATTTGTATTATGAGCTATTTAAGGAACACAGCTCATAATTTAAGCAGGCTACTGACTTTATTATATCATCTCCTCTTACCTGGACAAAATTAGGATGCCAGAAACCAAGATTTTCAACTATTACTGGATATTTACATATATGTTTTCCTCTTTGATAAGGGAAACAGTGCTTCTTACAACTGCTACAAAAGCCTAACAATAGTTCTCAGTGACCACTTTATATCACCTGCTTGAGTCCGCACCCATTCACCATGGGAATCCTGCTTTTTAGTTCCCATGACTTTAAGTAGGGGAAAAAATACTAGGCATTTAGTTGTTGCAGTTCTTGCTGTCATAAACCAAAGGAAACTACATTATAAAATATGACAGCAAAATATTTTCTAAAAAAATCACCATCTCCTGACACTTTGATGTCTGTTTATAAGCTGAATATTATTTAGAATATTAGCAGTGAACAAGGAATAAGTATAAACAAACTCATTAAATAGCCATCATTTAAATTTTACTGAAACCATA
>NW_006923611.1:24136-25957 GCF_000298275.1 Orycteropus afer afer | reverse complement strand
GACATGCTAAAAGCCTGCAGTGCTGTTCCAAAAAGCAACACACAAACACACACCAAAAAAAACAAAAAAAAGTCTTCCTTCCACAGAGTGGCTGGTGGGTTTGAAACACCAGCTTTCTGGTTAGCAGTTAAATGCCTTAGGCACTACCCCACCAGAACTCTTGTCTTCATAAGACCTTACAAGTTTGATCAATTTCAGAGTGCAGCAGTTTGTAAACACTTCTATTTTTTTCATCTTTGGCATGAGTGGTTGGTGAGTAATTTGAATATTAAATGGTCTTTCTTGTAGGCATATGGATATTATTCTATCACTAATCTTGTATTACAAGATAAATCTTGAATTTTCCTTTTTGACAATGAATGCAATACCATTCCTCTTCAATTTCTTCCTCTTGGCAAAGTTGACCATGTTGTTGTTGTTGTTATGTGCTGTTGTCTCGTCTACAACTCATAGCGACTGTATGCACAGCAGAATGAAATACTGCCTGGTCCGGTGCCAGCCTCACCATCCTTGCTACCCCTGAGTCCATTGTTGCAGTCACTGTGTCAATCCATCTCATTGAGGGCCTTCCCCTTCTTCGTTGACTCTCCACTTGACCAAGCATGATATCTTTCTCAAGGGAATCATTCCTTCTGACAATATGACCAAAATGGGTGAGACAAAGTCTAGCCATTCTCACTTCCAAGGAGCATTCCAGCTGCACTTCTTTCTTCCAGGTCAGATTTGTTAGGCCTTTTAGCAGACCATGGTACTCTTAGCATTCTTCTCCAACACCACAACTCAAAAGCATCAACTCTTCTTCGATCTTCCTTATTCATTGTCCAGCCTTGGACAATGAAATTAATTTTAATTCACATGCATAAGAGGTGATTGAAAATACCATGGCTTGGGTTAGGTGGACCTTAGTCTTCAAGGAGACATCTTTGTTCTTCATCACTTGAAAGAGGTCTTTGCAGCAGATTTGTCCAATGTAATGCATTGTCTGATGTCTCAGGTGTTGCTTCCATTGGTGTTGATTGTAGAACCATGTAATATGAAGTCCTTGACAACTTCAATCTTTTCTCCATTTATCATGAAGCTGTTTATTGGACCAGTTGTGAGGACTTTTGTTTACTTTATATTGAGGTGTAATCCATACTGCAGACTGTAGTCTTTGTTGTTGTTGTTGTTGTTTGCCGTCAAGTCGGCCCCGACTCATAGCGACCCCTCCTTGGCTTTCCGAGGCAGTATCACTACGGAAGTAGGATCTTCATCAATAAGTGCTTCAAGTCATCTACACTTTCAGCAAGCAAAGTTGTGTCATCTGTGTATCGCAGGTTGTTAATAAGTCTTCCTCCAATCCTCATGTCACATACTTCTTCATATAATCAAGCTTCTCGAATTATTTGCTCAACATATAAATTGAGTAAGTATGGTGAAAGGCTACAACCTTGACACACTTCCTTTTTTTATTTTTAACCACGCAGTATCCCCTTGTTCTGTTCTAATGACAGCCTCCTGATCAGTTTACAGGTTCCTCATGAATATAATCAAGTGTTCTGAAATTCCCATCCTTCACAATGTTGTCCATAATTTCTTATGATCCACACAATTGAATTCTTTTGCATAGTCAATAAAACATAAGTAAATATTTTTTTGGTATTCCAAAGAATACCAGAATACCAGCCAAGATCCATCTACATCATCAATGGTGTCCTCATTCCAATTCCTCTTCTAAATCCAGCTTGCAGTTCTGGAAGCTCTTTGTCAATATACTGCTACAACCGTTTTTGAATTATCTTCAGTAAGATTTTACTTGCATGTGATATTAATGATATTGTT
>NW_006923611.1:22291-23863 GCF_000298275.1 Orycteropus afer afer | reverse complement strand
TGCCTGGCTTTGCACCATCATCACAATCCTTGCTATACTTGAGCCCATCATTGCAATCACTAAGCCAATCCATCTTGTTGATGGTCTACCCTTTTTCGCTGACCCTCTACTTTATTGAGCATGATATCTTTCTTTAGGGACTGGTCCCTTCTGACAATATGACCAAAGTAGATGAGACGAAGTCTGGCCATTCTTGCTTCCAAGGCTTCTGGCTGTACTTCTTCCAGGACAGATTTGTTTGTTCTGGCAGTCCATGGTACTTTTCAGTATTCTTCGCCAACACCACAACTCAAAAGCATTAACTCTTCTTTGGTCTTCGTTATTCTTTGGTGAGTCTTTCACATGCATATGAGCTGATTGAAAACACTATGGCTTGCTCTTCAACACTTTAAAGAGGTCTTTTGCAGCAGATTTACCAAGTGCAATTAGACATCTGATTTCTTGACTGCTGCTTCTATGGGTGTTGATTGTGGACCCAAGATATATGAAATCTCTGACAACTTCTATCTCTACCCCACTTATCATGATGCTACTTATTGGTCCCATTGTGAGTATTTTTGTTTTATTTATGTTAAGGTGTAATCATACTGCAGACTGTAGTTTTTAATCTTCATCAGTAAGTGCTTCAAGTGATCTTCACTTTCAGCAAGCAAGGTTGTGCCATCTGCATATCACAGATTATTAATGAGTCTTCTTCCAATCCTGGTGCAGCGTTCTTCATATAGTGCATATTCTTGGATTATTTGTTCAGCATACAGATTCAACAAGTATGGTGAAATTATACAATACTGCCATACCCCCTTATTTTAACCCATGCAGTATCCCCTTGTTCCATTCAAATGACAGCCTCTTGGTCTATATACAGGTTTCTCATGAGCAAAATTAAGTGTTCTGGAATTCCCATTCTTCTCAATGTTATACATAATTTGTTATGATCCACACAATCAAATGCTTTTGCATAGTCAATAAGACACACTGGTATTCTTTGCTCTCAGCCAAGATCCATCTGACTTCAGCAGTAATATTCATCATTCCACATCCTCTTCTGAATCCAGCTTGCATTTCTGGAAGTTCCCTTTCAATATACTACTGCAACCATTTTTGAATTATCTTCAGCAAGATTTTACTTGCATGTGGTGTTAATGATGTTGTTTGATAATTTCAACAGTCTGTTGAATTACTTTTACTTGAAACAGATATAAATATTAATCTATTCCAATTGGTTGGTCAGGTAGCTGTCTTCCAAATTGCTTGGTGTAGATATGTAAGTACCTCTAGCACTGCATCCATTTGTTGAAACATCTCGATGGATATTTCATCAATTCCTGGAGCCTTGTTTCTCACCAATTTCTTTAGTGCAGCTTTGACTTCTTCCTTCAGTACCATTGGTTCTTGATCATATGCAACCTCCTGAAATAGTTGAACATTGACCAATTCTTTTTTTGTACAGTGACTCTGTGTTTTACTTCCATCTTCTTTTGATGCCTCCTATGGGAGCTCTGGTAGCATAGTGGCTAAGACACTTGCCTGCTAACCAGACGGCTGGCGGTTCAAACCCACCAGCCACTCCTC
>NW_006923611.1:19231-22191 GCF_000298275.1 Orycteropus afer afer | reverse complement strand
TGCCTGCTAACCAGACGGCTGGCGGTTCAAACCCACCAGCCACTCCTCGGAAGGAAGGTTGGGCAATCCTACTTCCGTAGTGATACTGCCTCGCAAACCCAAGGAGGGGTCGCTATGAGTCGGGTCCGACTCGACGGCACATAACAACAACATGTCATTCAATATTTTGGCTACAGAATCCTTCAATATTGCAATGTGAGGCTTGGATTTTTTCTTCAGTTCTTACAGCTTGAGAAATGCTGAGAGTATTCTTCCATCTGAGTTTTCTAACTCTTAGTTTTTGTGCATTTCATTATAATAATTTACTTTGTCTTCTCGAGATTCTCCTTAAAATCTTCTGTTCAGCTCTTTTATCTTGTCATTTTTTCTATTTACTTTAGCTACTCTCCATTCAAGAGCAGGTTTCAGAGTCTCTTTTGATATACATTTTTGTCTTTTCTTCCTTTCCTGTCTTTTTAATGACCTTTTGCTTTCTTCATGGATGATGTTCTAGATGTCATCTCGCAATTCATTTTGTTATTGATCATTGGTGTTCAAAATTTTAAATCTATTCTTCAAATGGTCTCTAAATTCAGGTCGGATATAATGAATGTCATATATTGGCTCTTGTGAACTTGTTTTAATTTTCTTCACCATCAAGTTGAACTTACATATGAGCAATTGATGGTATGTTCCATAGTTAGCTCCTGGCCTTGTTTTGGCTGAAGATACTGAGCTTCTCCTTGACCTCTTTCCACAGATGTACTCTATCTGATTCCTCTGTATTTCATCTGGTGAGTTCCATGTATATAGTCACTGTTTATGTTGTTGAAAAAAGCTATTTACAATGAATAAGTCATTGTCTTGCAAAATTTTCTCATATAATCTGTGGCATCATTTCTATCACCAAGGCCCTATTTTCCAACTACTGACCTTTTTCTTTGTTTCCAAATTTCCAATCACCAGTAATAGTTCTTATATCTTGCTTGCATGTTTGGTCAATTTAAGATTGCAGATTGGTAAAAATCTTTACTTTCTTCATCTTTGGCCTTAGTGGCTGGTGTGCAAATTTGAGTACTAGTAATAGTAACTGATTTTCCTTGTAAGCCTATGGACATTACCCTATTACTGACAGCTTTGTACTGATCGAACATTGAAACATTCTTTGTGACAATGAATGTGACACCATTCTTCTTCAATTTGTCATTCCTAGCATAGTAGTCCATGTGATTGTCTGATTCAAAATCACTAGAACCATCCTATTTCAGCTCACTAATGCCTAAGATATCTACCTTTGTGTGCTCCATTTCACTTTTGACAACTCCCAATTTTCCTAGATTTATACTTCTTGCATTCCATATTCTGATTACTAATGGATGTTTGCAGCTGCTTCTCCTCAATTGGAGGGCCTGCAAGCTTTATTCTACCCACATCATTAAGGTCAAATTTACTCAGAGGAGGCAGCTCTTCCTGAGTTATGTTTTAAGTGTCTTCCAATCTGAGCATCTCATCTTCAAGCACTATATCAAAGAACAAAAAATCGACACCACAAAAAAGCACGTAACAAAAATGACAGCAATAATTCATATTTGCCAATAATTATGTATCTGGCAAGGGACTTATCTCTAAGATTTATAGCGGAAGAGTAGATGACCAAACTATGGTATATACACATAATGGAATACTATGCAGCACTGAAAAATAATATAAAGTCCAAAAAACACCACATAATATGGATGAATTTGGAGGACATTAAGCTGAGTGACATAAGTTCTTCTAAGTAGACAAGAAAAAAATGTGGTTTACCAATTTAAAAATGATCATGACACATATTGACAAAAGGAATCCTACTAAGCAATAATCATGTTGCTGTTGTTGTTAGGTGTCATGGAGTTATCTCTGATTCATAGCAACACTATGCACAGCAGAACAAAGCACTGTCTGGTCCTGTGCCAGCCTCATGATACTCGCTGTACTTCAGTGCATGGCTGCAGCCTCTGTGTCTATCCATCTTGTTGAGGGGCTTCCCCTTCTTTGTTGACCCTCCATTTTACCAAGCATGATACCTTCTCCAGGAAACGGTTCCTACTGACAACATGACCAAAGTAGGTGGGACAAAGTCTTGCCATTCTCACTTCCAAGAAGCATTCTGGCTGCACTTCTTCCAGGACAGATTTGTTAGTCCTTTTAGCAGACCAACGGTACTCTTAGCATTCTTCTCCAACATCACAACTCAAAAGCATCAACCCTTCTTCAGTCTTCCTTATTAATTGCCCACTCTCACAGGTCTAAGAGATGATTGAAAATACCATGGCTTGGGTTAGGTGCACCTTAGTCTTCAGGGAGACATCTTTGCTCTTCATCACTTGAAAGAGGTCTTTTGTAGCTGATTTGCCCAATGCAACACATCAGCTGATGTTTTAACTGCTGCTTCCATTGGTGCTGATTATAGAGTCAAGTAATATGATATCCTCAACAACTTCAATTTTGTCTCCATTCATCATGAAGCTCTTTAGTAGACCAGTTTTGAGGATTTTTGTTTTCTTTATATTGAGATGTAATCCCTACTGAAGACTGTAGTCTTTAATTTTCATCAGTAAGTGCTTCAAGTCATTCTCCCTTTCAGCAAGCAAAGTTATGTAATCTGCATATTGCAAGTTGTTAATGAGTCTTCCTCCAATCCTGATGTCACATTCTTCTTAGTATAATCCAGCTTGCTGGATTATTTGCTCAGTATACAAATTGAATAAGCGTGGTGAAAGGATTCAACCTTGACTCAATCCCTTCTTGATTTTGAACCATGCAGTATCCCCTTGTTCTTTTTGAATGACAGCCTCCTGATCTATGTACAAGTTCCTCATGAGTACAATCAAGTGTTCTGGAATTCTCACTCTTCTCAATGTTATCCACCATTTGTTAGGATCCACACAATCAAATGCTTTTGCATAGTCAATAAAACATAATTAAACATCTTTCTGGTT
>NW_006923611.1:17269-18445 GCF_000298275.1 Orycteropus afer afer | reverse complement strand
AAGGGCAAGTTTCAGAGTCTCTTCTGTCATCCATCTTGGTCTTCTTTTGTTGTCTTTTTAGTGACCTCTTGCTTTCTTCATGGATGATGCTCTTGATGTCATCCCACAATTCTTCTGGTTTTCAGTTGTTGGTGTTCAATGCATCAGATCTATTCTTTAGATGTTCCCTAAATTCAGGAAGGTTATATTCAAGATCATATTTTAGCTCTCATGGACTTGTTTTAATTGTCTTCAACCTCCAGTGGAACTTGCATATGAGCAATTGATGGTCTGATCCACAATCTGCTCGTGGCCTGGTTTTGGCTGAAAATATTAATCTTTTCCATTGCCTCTTGTCACAAATGTAGTCAATCTGATTCCTGTGTACTCCATCTGGTGAAATCCATGTGGATAGCTGCTGGTGGTGTTGTTGAAAAAAAGTATTTGTAATGAATAAATCGTTGGTCTTGCAAAATTCTATCATGTAATCTCCAGCATTATTTCTGTCACAAGGACAAATTTTCTAACTACTAGTGATTCTTTTTTGTTTCCAACTTTTTCATTCCATTCACTGGTGATAAGCATCACATCTTGATTGCATGTTCAGTCAATTTCAGATTGCAGAAGTTGATAAAAATCTTCAATTTCCTCATCTTTTGCTTTGGTGGTTGGTCCATAAATTTGAATAACAGTCTTATTAACTGGACTTCCTTGTAGGTGTATGGGTATTATTCTATCATTGACAGCACTGTACTTCAGGATAGGTCTTGAAACGTCTTTTTGATGATGAATGTCACACCATTCCTCTTTGATTTGTCATTTCTGGCATAGTAGATGTCTGATTCAAAATGGCCAACACCTGTCCATTTCGGCTCACTAATGTCTGGAATATCAATCTTTATGCATTCCATTTCATTTTTGGCAACTTCCAATTTTCCTAAATACTTTGTATGTTCCATATTCCAACTATGAACGGAGGTTTGCATCTGTTTCTCCTCAATTTGAGTGGTACCATATCAGCACATGGAGGTCATTACTTTATTCATATCATTAAGGTTGTTTCTACTCTAATGAGGCAGCTCTTTCCCAGTTCTATTTTGAGTGTCTTCCAACCCAAGGAGCTAGTCTTCTTGCACTATGTTGGACAATGTTTCCAAGCTATTCATAAAGTTGCCCAGTAATATATCAGAGTGTTTC
>NW_006923611.1:14845-15725 GCF_000298275.1 Orycteropus afer afer | reverse complement strand
TCAGAAACACAAGGAGGGGTCACTATGATTCAAATCTGACTCAACAGCAGTGAGTTTTGCCTAATGCAATATGTCGTCTGATGTCTTGACTGCTGCTTCCATTGGTGTTGATTGTGGAACCAAATACTATGAAGTCCTTGACAACTTCAATCTTTGCTCCGTTTATCATGATGTTGCCTATTGGTTTAGTTGTGAGGATTTTTGTTTTCTTTTTATTGAGGTGTAAACCATATGACAGAGTGTAGTCTACAATCTTCATCAGTAAGTGCTTCAAGTCATCTTCCCATTCAGCAAGCAAAGTTGTGTCATTAGTGTATCACAGGTTGTTAATGAGTTTTCCTCTAATCCTGATGCCACATTCCTCTTCATATAATCCAGCTTCTTGAATTATTTGCTCAGTATATAGATTGAATATGTATGGTGAAATGATACAACCCTGATACCCTCCCTTCTTGATTTAAACCATGCAGTATCCCCTTGTTCTGTTTGAACGACAGCCTCTTGCTCTCTGTAAAGGTTCCTCATGAGTACAATGAAGTGTTCTGGAATTCCCATTCTTCTCAATGTTATCCATAATTTGTTTTGATGCAGACAATCAAACGCTTTTGCATAGTCAATAAAACATAAGTAAACATCTTTCTGGTATTCTTTGCTTTTAGCCAAGATCCATCTAACATCAGCAATGATATCCTTTGTTCCACATATCCTACTGAATACAGCCTGTATTTCTGGAAGTTCTCTGTCAATATGCTGTTGCCACCATTATTTAATTACCTTTGGTAAGATTTGACTTCCATTTGATATCAATGATATTGTTAAATAGTTTCCACATTCTGTAGGACCACATTTCTTTGGAACGGGTATAAATATAGATCTCTTC
>NW_006923611.1:12595-13455 GCF_000298275.1 Orycteropus afer afer | reverse complement strand
GAATGGCCAGACTTCGTCTCACCTATTTTGGTCATGTTGTAAGAAGGGACCATTTTCTGGAGAAGGATGTCATGCTTGGTAGGGTGGAGGGTCGACAAAAGAGGGGGAGGCCTTCAACAAGATGGATTGATACAGTGGCTGCGATGATAGGCTCAAGTATAGCAGGGATTGTGGGGCTGGCGTGGGATCGGGCAGTGTTTCATTCTGCTGTGCATGGGGTCGCTACGAGTCTGAAAAGACTCGACGGCACTTAACAACAACAACAACAGAGCTTGTGAAAAAACATTTTTCAATTTTAAGCTGTAGTAGGTGGTAGGTCTACCATAATAGGGATTAAAATTTGCTCTTTGTCCTGTGGACCTTGGGATGTTCAGTGGTCTACTCAGTCACAGAGTGAACTGTTCAGTGAGCCACACAAATTACAGTGTTGAATAAAGCTGAATCTCTACCTCTTTTCGATATCTGAATCTATGTTACTTCCGTAAATCCAAGACATGTTAGGATTCCAATATTTACCCAACCAAAAATCAAATGTTTTCTCTTTATGACATTAGTGAAACAATAAATCTACTCACTGTGCAGAAATAAGTCTGACAACATCAAGTGAATCTGGTAGGAACATTCTGAGCAAAGACTCAGGGCATCTGCTCATTATTATTCACACCCATTGTAGTCAAATATGGTAGTAAATCTCAAAACATGAAATTAGCGAACCAGAGATAATCTAGGCAGTGGTTTTCACATATTTGGTTTCAGGACCCCTTTACACTATTAGAAATGATGGAGGATATGAAAGATCTTCTATTTATGTAGGTTATACTTATCAACATTTATAATTTTAGAAATAAAAAAAATGAAAG
>NW_006923611.1:10589-11851 GCF_000298275.1 Orycteropus afer afer | reverse complement strand
CTTACTGCTTACTGGTACACATTTTAATAGCCTGGTTACATCTCCCTTGAATTTCTTTTATTAATAATTCTCCCAGTTGTTTTGCTCAAAATGAGTTTCCTTTTTTGTTTCAATGATATTGTTTCTGGATACGAAATTTTGGATGGCAAATTTTTTTCAACATTTTAAAATGTTATTGCACTGTCTTCTGATGTTCACATTTTCTGTTGTTTCATAGAGTTGTTTCTTTGAATATAATGTTTCTTTTTTTGTGACTGCTTATGGGTATTCCTTTTGTCTTTGATTTTCATAAATAATAACTATGTGTTTATGATGTGATTTACTTTGTACTTATCCACTGTAGTGTTCACTGTTCTTCAATCTGTGAATTGATGACTTTGATAAATTTTAGAAAATGTTCAACCACTGTTCTTCATATATTACATCTTATTTTCTTCCTCCTTTCATTTCAGGGTTCATGTACACTGGTGTTACATCATTCATTTTTCCAATCGACCTTCTTTATTCAGTTCTGTTTCCTTTATATTTCTTTTATATCTCTGTGCTTTAGTTAGGACAATTTCTCTTGATCAGTGTTTGGAGAGCATTAAACCTTTCTTCTGATGTACTAAGTCTACTTGAAGCCTAAACTAAATTTATAATTTTATATTTTCTGTTCTCAAATATTGCTTAGTTGTTTTTTTATATAGATATTCCACTTTTTTGTGTGGAAATCTTCATCTTTCCATCCATTTTTTTCTTCTTAATATTTTTTTTTAAATGTATAATAGTTATTTTAAATGTTTGTCTGTGAATTCATAATATAGTCATCAATGGTATGCTACTATTAACTATTTTCCTCTTAATTCTGAGTAACAAATTCCTACTCCTACCATCTCATGATTATTTTATGTATGCCACACATTGTATATGCATATACATTCGCATAGAACTCTAATGTGAAATATTCTTCCAGAAACCATTTAATTTTTATTTTTTTCTCTATTAGGCATATGACACCAAGGTGTATCTCCTAATTCCAGTCAAGGACTAAACTGACTCATGTCTGCATTACAGATTTTATAAATCTCAATCTACTCTGGATTACTTCTACTTTTTAGTTATGATCCCTCCAGGTTTTGACTCTGACTCTGAAGGTCCCTTTCTCCTTAATCTGTGAGCTTCAAGGGATTCAGTTTTGTCCTTCAGAATTTTTGAGTTTACCAAAAGGTAGTTCTCTTCCTTTTCCCACAGTTTGCAAAACACAGAAAATTCCTCAAGCA
>NW_006923611.1:7464-9478 GCF_000298275.1 Orycteropus afer afer | reverse complement strand
GCTAAGCTAATAAATTTGAATCCAGGCTATCTAACGTCTGAGGTTTTGCTTTTAGCATTTCCAAGGCCATACTTGTATTTTTCCATGAACTTATCATAAACATATATCTGGACTATAACTCAATTGCCAAACCATTTACTAAACTGAGTTGTTGTTATGTGCCGTTGAGTCAGACCCGACCCATAGCGATCCCTTCTTGGGTTTCTGACTCCGTGTCACTATGGAAGTAGATTGCCCAACCTTCCTTTCGAGGAGTGGCTGGTGGGTTTGAACCGCCAGCTTTCTGGTTAGCAGACGAGTGTCTTAGGCACTAAACTGAGTGTTAATGTGAAATACTACTAAGGATTAACTAATGTAAACTAATGATTAAACTAACGATTAACGATCTACGACCAATATTATAAAGTGGTGAATTTAGATTAGAGAATTGTTAAGCCTATAAGTTTTTCTTTTACAATGAACTATTTAGAGCACTTTTTTTTTCCACAAAGAAAACAGGCATTGAATGTAAACTTAAATCAACATAGAGCATAGGTTACTCTCTTTCAGAAGAAGAAATGTGGTGAGAGTTAATCTATTTTTATATGAGGAAGTTTTCCAACCCATGATTTTGTCATTGTTATGTGGTATCAATTTGTTTTTGATGACCCAAAGTACAACATAATGAAATAGTTACCAGTTCTGTCTTCCTCACAATCATATTTATATTTGAGTCTATTGTTGAAGCCACTGTGTCAATCAATCTCATTGAGCATCCTCCTCTTTTTAGCAGACTCTCTACTTTACCTAGTTGATATTGTTCTCTGGGGACTAGTTTCTCGTGATAACATATCCAAATTATGTGAGATGAAGTTTCACCATCCTTGATTCAAAGGATCATTCTGCCTATATTTTTTCCAACACGTATTTGTTCTTTTTGGCAGTCTATCATGTATTCAATATTCTTCACTAATACCATCTTTCAAATGCATCAATTCTTCTTCATGCTTCCTTATTCATTATCCTGTTGTCAGGTACAGGAGATGATTGAAAATACTATGGCTTGGAAAAGGTACACAAACTGATATCTTAGCTTTTTAATATTTTAAAGAAAGGACTTTTGCAGCAGACTTGTTCAATGTAATACATTATGTGAATTTTGACTGCTGATTCCATGAGTATTGATTGTGGATACAAGTAAAATGATATCTTTTACAACTTCAATAAATAGAGAGAAATAACAGAAAAGATTAGTAGTTCTGTGACTAATCCACTTGATGTGGATTCCTTAAAAGTTATCAACATTATCTATGGGCAATTAAAAATACAGACTCCACACACAAAATAATGTTCTGCTGCCTAAGGCATTTGACTGTTAATCAGAAGGATGGTCATTCAAACCCACCAGCCACTACATGGAGGTTACTGCCTCAGAAACCCAAAGGGCATTGCTGTGAGTTGGAATTGACTCGATGGAAATGAGGTTTTTATTTTTCTTTTCCCTCAATATTTTTTAGTCATTAAGTAATAGGAGTAGCCCAATAAATGTAAGTAATGAATAAATCATAACTTTGGATAAAGCAATCTGAGATATTTCCCTCCTAAATTTAGAACAAGTTACATATTAGATTCAATAATTATCAATCACTTGGACTGTCTGTCAGGTAAACTCCAATTTTGTGTGATTATTTAAGAACTTACGTTATTTAAAGTGGTTTCAAGATACACAAAGCAATTTTTACTCTTTTACTTAGGTGATCTTGCACAATCTCAGGAGTCAGCTACTCAGTCTCCTCACTGCCATCTTCATGTCCTTGTTCCTCAATGTGTAAATGGCTGGATTCAGGATAGGTGTAAACATAAAGTCCAAAATCGTAACAAACTTATCCACTGACACTGTGGGAAATGGCCACACATAGGTAGAGATGCATGACCCAAAGAATAAAACCATCACAGTGATGTGAGATGACAGAGTAGAGAGGGCCTTGGACAAACTACCTGAAGAGCTCTTTCATACAGTAACCAAAATAAGGAT
>NW_006923611.1:5840-6404 GCF_000298275.1 Orycteropus afer afer | reverse complement strand
TCGAGGGCACATAACAACAACAACAATGCCAAGATCTCAGGTAGAACACAGACAGTCACTACATGTGGTTTACTGTGTAATGGCTTACAATGTAATGTTTAATCTAAACATTAGTCACAAATATAGATAAAATCGTGATAACAGATATGAAGGAACAAAGCAGCACATTATAAGTACGGTGGAACTTACCAAGAAAGTGTCTGCTCTGGACTCCTCTAAATATACTAAATATACTATATTACTAAAATGTTTGTAAAATAGTCTAGGCTGAGGTAATGACATGTGCAAAGGCCTGAGACAGGAGATAATGGGCAAGAGGATGAGTGGTTGAAATTAGGCTGGAATGATAGGCAGACTGCAGATATGACAATGTCTTGTATCCATGTTAAGAACTTTGGTTTTTATACTAAAAAAAAAATAGAAAGACATGGAAAGATTTTAAGCAGTAGTCTGATCATATTTGTTTTCAAACTAACATAAAAGTATCAATGTTAAAAATGGAATGAAAGAACTAGAGTGAAGATTACACTGACCTATCTGAAGACTCCTGAAGAAGTAAATCAC
>NW_006923611.1:4495-5313 GCF_000298275.1 Orycteropus afer afer | reverse complement strand
AGATGTGCTACATTATAATGAATAAATTATCAATTTCTTTTTTACATTAATGATTTATCATGGATGAGGCTATGAGGAAATAGATACTCTTATATATTGATAATGAGAATGCAAATTGTTACTACTTCTGCAGATGATACATTTAAAATATTTATCAAAATTGTAATATTTTAATTATGACAGATTTCCACTTAAAAAAAACTTCCATAAAGTAATAAAAACAGATTAGCTAAAAGATGTAGCTATAGGTGCACCTATAGCTTAGAAAGAAGATATAAAAATATCCCTAATGTTCACAATAGGGAAATAAATGATTTGTAAAAAAAGAAATCCAAACTCACTGCTGTCGAGTTGATTCTGACTCATAGCAACCACTCCTTGGGTTTCCGAGGTGGTATCTTTAAGGAAGTAAATTGCCCAGTCTTCCTTCTGAGGAGTGGCTGGTGGGTTTGAACCACCAGCCTTCTGGTTAGCAGTCAAGTGTCTTAGACACTAAGCCACCAGAGCACCCAAATTATTCATATACTTCTTATTTCCAACAACGGAACACAATCATTCATGTAGGAACATAATCTCTTGATTATGTAGTAGTTGTTGTATGTCAACTTGCCTGGGCCTGGTTTTGAGTGACTGGGCAGCTGGATGTAGTTATTCCACATGATGAGACTGGTAATCAACTCCATGGTGGACTCTACTGTGAGCAGCTGAGTAGCTGCCTTAGGAATGTGGTCAGTTTCCAGTATATATGAATACACTTTGAGAAAGGTCTTGAGCTTCTTGGCACATTTGGATCCTGCATTTGGTTGAGTCATCAGTGA
>NW_006923611.1:3510-4121 GCF_000298275.1 Orycteropus afer afer | reverse complement strand
TGTTTCTAACATCACAGCAACATGCAAGCCACCACATTATGATAAACTGACTAATGAATTTATTGAGTTGAAACATATGAAATTACATTTTCATTGGATCTAAAGTTTGTCAAATGTCATCAGTTTTTCAAACTTCAATCCAGTAAGTTATATATTTTTCGAACACAATTTCCTAAACTATTTTCCCTTTTAGCAAGTAACCATTATTTATTCTTGTTCTATACCTGAATTGAATACCATTGGTTCCCCACTCGCACTGCACACCAAGCTTTCCTCCACTCCCCACACCACTGACAACCATTATTTCTCATGTTTTGCCACTCACGCGTTGCCACTGTGCACCATGCACAGACTCCAGTATGGGTACAACTCTGTACAGCTTCAGCAGGACAGAAGCATATTCATGTAGGAGAACTATGAACCCAACAGAGTCACATATACTTGAGGGTAGGAAAGCCAGACAGAAATAGGTGTCCAGAGAGTTATGGACATGGAGCAAATATTATAGCCAAAAGGAAGGCTTACAGAGGTACTGCTGGAAGCCCTTACCACAGAGCACAGGATGCAGAAATTTATAGCCAATAACTGGGAAAAAAACAGAGAAGTACTTA
>NW_006923611.1:0-820 GCF_000298275.1 Orycteropus afer afer | reverse complement strand
ATCCCATTCTAAAAATTCCACTACATGCATCCCTTCATCAAAACTCTCCCTCTTGTTGTTGCTATAAAACAAAGGAAACTATATATTATGAAATACGATAGGAAAATACCTTCCAAGAAAATCAGCATCTCCTAACATTTTAATGTTTATAAACTGAATATAATTTAGACTAATAAAAATGAACAAAAAATAACTATTAACAATGATGGCTATGGAATAGCCATCATTTATGTGTCATTGCAAGCATATTAATGAAATACTCTAATTAGTACTATACCGAAACCAAACTAAACTCACTGCCACGGAGTCAGATCCAACTCATAGCCATCCTTTTTCGGTTTCCGAGGCAGTATCCCTACAAAAGTAGATTGCCCAACCTTCCTCTTGAAATTAGTACTATACCTGCTTTATTTCATTTCTGAAATTAAGACATTATATTGAATACAGGAGCTCTGGTGGTGCAGTGGTTAAAGCATTTGGCTGTTTAAACCCACCATCACTCATAGGGAGAAAAAAAAGAGACAGTCTGCTTCTGTAAAGACTTACAGCCTTGAAAAATCCATGGGATGATTCTGCTCAATTCTATAGGGTCTCCATGAGTGAGAATTGACATAATGACTGTGGACTTTTGGTTGTTTTGTTCTAGTTAATATTAAATAAATTCCATAGACATTATATTGATAAAATCACTAAAGTGTCATATCCAATATTAAAATGTGATTTGTTTCATATTTCAAATCTCATGGATTTAACAACCACAGTGTACTGTCCCTTTCAGATCATTCTGTAACAGAAAAATAGGAGTTCACAGGTCTATTTA
>NW_006923610.1:31311-32346 GCF_000298275.1 Orycteropus afer afer | reverse complement strand
CCTCCCTTCTATTTACCATATTTCAGAGCAGCAATTGTCCCCACCCCAGTGCCCAGGCCATATGCCCTACAAATGCCTTCTTGTAACTGGACTGCAGATCTAACAGCTTCCATGTTTCGCTAACTCCCTTGCTGTGCAGAAGGACTGAATGGGAACTGGTTAATATTACTGAACATTTTGTTCAAGGAATCAGTAAGTGAATCCTGATCAAAGGGTGCAAATGTGGAACAGAATTTCAAGCTCTTAAAGAATCCAGATTTGACTTTTTGAGACTGGAGGGCCTCCCAAATCTATCACTCTGAAAAATCTTCAAACCATGACCAAAAGTATTCCCTAAAGTCCTCTTTAAATTCAACAAAACTAAACTCAAAATTTAGCAGAACTACTAAAGATGTTCATTGTGAGGATTGTATGCCTAACAAATGATCTGGGAGAGATCGAATTGACAACAGTAACTGTAAAGCATAGATGGGAGTCTAGGGGCTGGTGAATCTAAGTCAATGGTGGTGAAATATGGGGAGAGATGGCAAGAATGGTGCTGCAACATGAAGAATGCAACCAATGCTACTGAATGTACACGTAGAAATTGTTGAAGGCGTATGTATCCTGCTACATATATTTTTACCAAAATTATTTTTTTAAACAAATAAAATAAAATAGAGAATAACTCCTTTCTCACCCATGTGGCCTTGGCCTATTTTGACTTACTCAAGTACTGCCTTTACCATTGGTTTAATTCTCCTTGTTTCCATTGACAGGATCTTACCTAGTCACATGGCCTGCTGCCTCTGCCACGTTAAAAGTACCATTGAAGTTGTCTGCAAGACAGTCAAACTGCATTGTGACAGTGACTGTCTGATGAACGCCACACGATGCAGTGAGTCTGAATGGCTTCATGATACATTTTAAACTAATAATGTAACTGCTGTATTTTTATTCACTGATTCATTCACAGTTGTGCTATTAAGTAGTTGTAAGAACTACTCCTTTGATGAAGGTCATATTCTCAGTTTGTGATCCACATGCATAAAGGAA
>NW_006923610.1:29607-30112 GCF_000298275.1 Orycteropus afer afer | reverse complement strand
AAGGTGGGAAATGCAGAACAGAATTTCAAATTATCATAGATTCCAGACTTTCTAGAGGCACAGAGGCTGAATGAACCCTTGAAACTATTGCCCTGAGATCATTTTTCACACCTTAAATCAAAAAGATACCCTGGAGTCATCTTTAAACCAAACAGTAGTTTAGCTTAACTAGTAAAGGATGTCTGCCTTGAGCATTGTGCTCTTTAAGAACTGTCTATATGGGAACGGATTGACAGCAACAACTCAAAAGATTCACTAGGAAATTTAGAGGGCAGGGACTTCATGTTAATGGACGAGGAACAATTTGGAAAAGGAGGGTGAGAATGGTTGCACAACTTGAAGAATGTTGGATAATCAGTGTCCCTGCCATGTTTATGTAGAAGTCGGTATGTTCTGCTGTGTATATTCTGAAGAACCATAATATAAAATACAATTCTGTTATGTGTCTTAGCAGAGCCCAAGGGGAGAAAATTTCTTAACCTACTTACATCTCAGATCTCAGGCC
>NW_006923610.1:25302-25793 GCF_000298275.1 Orycteropus afer afer | reverse complement strand
GAAGACCACATCTCCAAATTAAGGTACAGTTCAGCCTTTGGATCTAGAGCTTACTGTGTCTCCAGAACCCACTGTGAAGGTTGAACATTCTACTGCCCCACCAACCACAACATCTCCTCCAAAGGAAGTTACAGTGCAGCCTTTGGATCTAGAGCTTACTGTGTCTCCAGAAAGCACTGTGAAAGTCGAACATGCTACAGTCCTGAAGACCACCACATCTCCTCCAAATTAAGTTACAGTTCAGCCTTTGGATTTAGAGTTTACCGTGTCTCTACTGCCCACTTTGGAGGTGGAACATTCTACAGCACTGACATCTCCTGCAAATCAAGTTACAGTGCAACCTCTGGATCTAGAGCTTACTATAACTCGGCAACCAGGATCATCTGAGGCAGTTATTTTTCCCCCAGCGACTCAACATTTTTTGGCTCATTCTGTAAGTTACACCCCAAAGAGGGTACAGACAGCTCTAACTGAGACACGAGAACAGAATG
>NW_006923610.1:23368-25026 GCF_000298275.1 Orycteropus afer afer | reverse complement strand
ATGTTGAACAACTTTCTTTTTTCCTTTTTGTTTGTCACCTTTTCCTTTTCCTCATTCTTCTTACTATTGTGTCAGTTGTGCAGTCTTTTGTTTTGGTTGGCCTTATTGTTCTTCCTTACCCATTTAAAAAAAACATTTTATTGCAATTTGGATGGAAGTTCATAGAGCAAATTAGTTTCCCTTCCAACATTATACACATTTTGTTTTGTACCATCAGCTGCAACCCCTCAATGTAATGGCCCTCTTCCTCCCTGGGTTCCCCGTTGCCATTCATCCCTCTTTCCTGCGCCTCCTTGCCTTCTGAATTGTGTTTTTGGGCAAATCCTGCTCCTTTGGTCTTGTGTGGTTGATTGTTACAAGTACATTCCTCATGGGAGTTATTGTTTGCTTTCTATGCCTGTCCATGACCTTCTTTTGTGATCCTGATCGGAGCAGTGGTAGCCGGGCACCATGTAGTTCTGGTCTCGGGCTAGTGGAGGCTGTGGTTCATGGCCATTTTTCTTTAGCCCCATCATTTCATGCCTTATCTCTGCTCTAGTCCCAATTTTGCTTCCTCTCCCTACAGGATCATATTCCTTTTTTTTTTTTTTTCCATCTATTGGAGATAGTATGAAAAGTGATTAAGAGGAGAGATTCTGGAGTCAAACTGCCTGGGTCTTAACCCAGCTATGACTCAGCTTCCTCATGTGTAAAATTACTATCACATAGGAAGCTTGTGGGAGCTCTGGTAGCATAGTGCCTAAGGCACTTGACTGCTCACCAGAAGGCTGGCAGTTCAAACCCACCAGCCACTCCTCGGAAGGAAGGACGGGCAATCCTACTTCCGTATTGATACTGCCTCGGAAACCCAAGGAGGGGTCGCTATAAGTTGGGGCCGACTCGACGGCAAACAACAACAACAGGAAGCTTGTGAGTTTTAAGTAACTTCAAACATGCAGAGCATTTATATCAGTGCCTGGCATATATGTGAATGCTAGCTATTATTATTTTATCCCTCTATTATCTCCAGACCCCTGTTCCTGGCTTTCTCTATATAGCACCTGCTATATGCCCAATCCAGGGATGGCTACTGTGAGAGCTGCAGAAGTGTAAGACACTAGCTTGGGAACCTAGCAGTGATGGATGGGAGGAAAGGAATATACGTGAAAAGGGAAGTAGTATATACTTAAGTACTAAAAGAGATGCAGACCTTGGTGTTGTAATAATTCCCCTGAATCTAATCAGTGGACATCAGAGAAAATGGCATGGACAAGATAAAATTTTACCTTA
The DNA here is from genome assembly GCF_000298275.1 of Orycteropus afer afer. NCBI lineage: Eukaryota > Metazoa > Chordata > Mammalia > Tubulidentata > Orycteropodidae > Orycteropus > Orycteropus afer. The sequence goes on along the minus strand of NW_006923610.1, from coordinate 23,757 downwards.
AAGAGTGATTAACCAACAACCCAGCCCACTGCCCTCAAGTTGATTCTGACTCATAGTGACCCTCATAGGGTTTCCAAGGCTCTAAATCTCTACGGAAATAGATTGCCCCTTCTTCCTCCCCTAGAACAGCTGGTAGGTTTGAACCACCCACTTTCTGGGTAGTAGCCAAATGCCATACCCACTGCACCACTAAAGGTTCTTATAGAGTGACTAGGATTCACTCAATAAGAGAAAAATGGAGAGTTTAGCCTATAGCCTAGGCAAAGGCATGGCTGTCGGAATGATCACGATTTAGTGGTCTACTCTGGCTGCAAATAACTGGGGTAGGAAGCAGTGAAAGATAAGAGTGTTAGAAATCTTGAATATCAGATACAGAGGTTTGGAAGGTA
>NW_006923610.1:21419-22685 GCF_000298275.1 Orycteropus afer afer | reverse complement strand
AAAGTGTCACAGAAGTACACAGGATCAAATGTGAAAGTCCTCCCTGCCCTTACCCTTCCCATCGTCCTCCCTATCGCTGGTGAGGTAACACTTGTCACCATCTTAGTTTATGTCCTTCCTTCCAGTGTCTTCCCACAGCATTTACATACATATACATGTCATGTATCCTTTTTCCTAATGAGATAATACTTCTTGATCAGAGATTTCCTTTTTTCATTAAGCGATATGCCTAAGAGATTTTTCCACGCCAGTACATTAGTGCCTCTAATTTCTAATTGTCTTTATCCTTCCAACACCAGGAGAAGTTTCAATAGAGGGCCCTTAGCCAAGGCTGTGGTGTTGCCTGGCGTGTATTTTCTTTATCTATATTTGCTCATAATGATAAAGGATAAGATATTGGACAGATAGGAAGTTCAGGTTCTGGGGGGACAGCCTTATCATTTGTGCCACTGCTCCCACAGTCTTTGATTATCAATTGAGCCAACTTGGCAGTTGACAGCTATGGAAGTTAGAAAGCTCATATTTCTGCCTTTGAATATCCCCGAGAAGGTTGCCTCAGTTCTTTATACTTACTCTGTTCGTTCCTGTGTTTCTTCACAGAAATTTGCAAGGAAACTCTATTTCTTATATTGAGGAAAATACTTGGAAGCCATACTGTTTTGTTGAGAAACTGTGAGTATATCCTCTACAAATATCAATAGAGTAAACTAACTGTATCTAAGTTCCTTCTTGGTCCAGAATTTTAAGGTCAATACCTGTGAGAAAAGGTGTTTCCCATACTCCCTATCCCAAATTTACCTCTGTTGATTATAGTTCTGTGGTAATTAAAAAAAAAAACTAAATATGGTGGGTTCTCTTTAAAAAAAAAGGGGGCAGTTTAAATTTATCTTTAATTATACGAGTCATATATGAGCCTATTCTCTGTGTACAAAACAGAAATAACAGGTATAGTAAAAACCCTTCTTGTGCCCTGATCCCCCACCCCCTGAGGTAACTGCTTCTCTGAGTTTGGTTTGTATCCTTCTAGACCATATTCCATGCATATGGCTACATCCATGTTTATTTTACATGTAGAAGAAGGGGTTTATTGTTTGCTTGCCTTTTTTTAAAATAGTTTTTTTTTTTTTTTTTAGGACAATGATGTTTATTAGAACACTTTCTTTTCAGGGGCGGGTTGGTTTTGATTTTGTTGAGAGCAGAAAACTACTTTATCCTATTTACCTATAAAAATGCAATCTGAAGACTTCCCAGTTGTGTGGATGAAAT
>NW_006923610.1:18594-19484 GCF_000298275.1 Orycteropus afer afer | reverse complement strand
TGCAATTTGGTCCACAAATAACCTTTTCATTTTCCAGAATCCTCAGTGACAATCATTTGACTGAATTACGAAGTGATTCATTTAAAGGCCTGCTATCCCTCCAGTACTTGTAAGTTACTTAATCGTATTTATTTCTGAGTTTTTAGTTATATATAAAATGAATAAGGAGATTGGATTAGATAATCTCTAATCATTTTCCAGCAATGTAATTTGGTAAGTGTGTGGGGTCCCAGCCCATCTCAGGCATTAAATGCCTCCTGTTCTTTCCCAATTTTAATTATAAAGACAAGATAGAGATAGAGGAAAGAAAACCACCAACCTTAAGTGTTAGTGAAAACATAGTATCTGGTTGTGCTGCTAACCACAAATTTGGCAGTTTGAATCTACCAGCCGCTCCGCAGAAGAAAGATGAGGCAGTCTGCTTCCAGAGATTTACAGCCTTGGAAATCCTATAGGGCAGAAGGCTGGTAGTTCAAACTCACCAGCCACTCCTCGGAAGGAAGATGGGGCAATCTACTTCCATAGTGATACTGCCTCGGAAACCCAAGGAGGGGTTGCTATGATTCGGGTCCGACTCGACGGTACATAACAGCAACAACATAGGGCAGTTCTACTCTGTCCTGTAGGGTCGCAATGAGCGGGAATCAACTCAATGGCAGTGGGGTTGGTTTCATTATAGATACCCATATGAACTTTGTTTTATAAGTGTCCATATACCATCTGTTTGTATTTAGTCTGCAGTCTATGGTCTGTTTTTATAGAGCCCCTAAACTAAGAATGTTTTTTGCATTTTTAAAAAGTTGTAAAAGAAGGATACGTGACAGAGGCTGTGGCTGGCAAAATCTAAAATATTTACTGTTGAGCCTTGAGAAAATGTTTGGAAAAGATTT
>NW_006923610.1:15791-17157 GCF_000298275.1 Orycteropus afer afer | reverse complement strand
TCGTCTAGGCTTGGAATGCCAAACTCAGATGCCATCATGGAACCTTGTTATCTCAGCAGTGCTCTAGGACAAGTGGCTCTCAAACTTCAGTCGACATCAGAAGCTGAGCTTGATACAGCATAGATTCTGGGCTTTACCCCCATAGTTGCTGATTCAGTAGGTCTAGAATTGAGCCGAGAATTTCTGCCTTCAGTACGTGCCCAGGTAATGCTGGTCTCTGAAAGCCATTGCTAGAGAGTTAATTGAGAGTTAATCTGCTCTGTGTGACTACATAGAGGATGACTTAGGAAGGGAGAGACTAGAGTGAAGACACCAGAGGAGAGTGATACCCATCCAGGTGAAAAGTGGAGTAAATGGAGTTAACTGTGTCAAGAATGGTTTTTTTTCAAATAAAACCCAGTTCTGTGTTGTTTTTTTCCTGTGCCACCACTGTTTAACTGTGGCAACTGCATTCTTGGAACATTAAGGCAATATAAAAACAAACATGAATTTCTATTAATACGATAAAAGTATTATTTTAAATTAGTAAAACTTAAGGGTTTATTAGAAAAGTATTTCAACTTATATTAAAGGGTATCTTTTGTTTTATTGACCTCATCTAGAAGAAAGGAACTAAGTCAGGAAAGTATAAAGACTTTTAGATAAAATCTTACTCAGTGTTACTGTGACCTCTGAATTTGTTCCTACTGATTTGTTATCTTAATAGCGATTGAGGTAACGTTTTCCTTTTCTTTTTCTGGAGATTTATTCTGTAATAAAATACAGTTTATTGAAAGACGTACATTTGAATCTCACTACCTTTTTTTGTGGTATATGTAAGTTACAAGTATAACTTAAACATATTTAGAATTTTTATAAAACCTAATTGTAAATCTTTGTGCTCTTCATTTTGAAATGTTAAAGTTTTATTAGTGGAAAGGTACCAATGTTGTGCAGCAAACCCTTATCATCTCTTGCAAAGATTAATGTGAAAATTGTTACACAGAGAAAAGTGAATCATCCTAAAGCACTGGTTCTCAGCCAGGGTGATTTTGTACCCAGGGGACATTTGGCAATGTCTGGAGACATGTTTGGTTATCACAACTGTGAGAGTGCTACTGCCACCCTAGTGGGAAAATGTCAGGGGTGCTAACCCTAATATCCTATAATGCACAGAACAGCTCCCACAGCAAAATATGTGTTGTTGATATTGTTAGTTCCCATCGAGCTGGCTTTTACCCAGTCCTCTGCTATCTTCATGATCACTGGAACAAAAATTTCCCCAGCCCAAAATGTCAGTTGTACTGAGGTTGAAAAACTCTGTTCTAGGACATAAAGATCACTTAATCCAAGTATTTATCATTTACTGTTTTGTACCTAATGTACC
>NW_006923610.1:14376-14871 GCF_000298275.1 Orycteropus afer afer | reverse complement strand
AAAAGGAGCCCTGGTGGTGTGGTGCCTAATGCATTTGACTTGCTTACCAGAAGGCTGGCAGTTCAAATCCACCAGCCACTCCTCAGAAGGAAGACAGGATAATCTACTTCCTTAGAGATACCGCCTGAGAAACCTAAGAAGGGACCACTATGAGTCTAAATCAACTTGACAGCACTGAGGGTGTTTTGTTTTGTTTTGTTTTCATGGTACAGTGTGAAAGATGTTAGTAAAGACATTGCTGTAGCCTAATTCCGAACAGTTTCTTTCCTGGCTACTCTTCAAACAAGAAGTGTGGATTTTATGCCCTTCAGTTAGAAAATTCTGTGATTTCTTTTTGACACAAGCAAATCATACTAGTTATTTTCAGTGTCCGAAAGGAAATTGTGGATGAAAGGTGAAGCTTCTCCTCTAAACCTGACTTTGGAAAAGGCTGTCTTACAGTTTAGCAATCCATTTCATACTGCTCATTTCAGGTTAGATGGAGATGTTTAGGGC
>NW_006923610.1:11226-12918 GCF_000298275.1 Orycteropus afer afer | reverse complement strand
CTTCTATTTTCTTTTGATGCTTCCTGCATCAGTCAATATTTTGCACATAGAATCCTTCAATATTGCAACTCAAGGCTTCAGTCTTTTCTTTGGTTCTTTTAGTTTGAGAAATGCCAAGTGTGTTCTTCACCTTTTGGTTTTCTAATCAGGTCTTTGTACATTTTATTATAATAATTTACTTTGTCTTCTCAGAACTGCTCTTTATAGTACTGCGGTGGCTTGCATGTTGCTGTGAGGCTATGCCACCGGTATTTCAAATATCAGCAGGGTCACCCATGGTGAACAGATTTCAGCAGAGCTTCCGGACTAAGACTGGAAAGAAGGAAGGGACCATCTGCTTCTCAAAGTATTGGCCGGTGAAAATGTTATGTACAACAGCGAAACACTGTCTGATATGTTACTGGAAGACTGAAACATTTTCTGATCCAGTGCTGGTAGATGAGGCCCTCAGGTCGGAAGGCACTCAAAATACAACTGGGGAAGAGCTGTCTCCTCAAAGTACAGTTGACCTTAATGACATGGATGGAGTAAAGCTTTCAGGACTGTCATTTGCAAATGGGGCATGACTCAAGATGGGAAGAAACAGCTGCAAACATCCATCAATAATCATAACATGGAATGTACAAGAATCTAGGAAAATTGAACGTTGTAAAAATGAAATGAAACATATAAAAATTGATATCCTAGGCACTGGTGAGCTGAAATGGATTGGTATTGGCTATTTTGAATCAGACAGTCATATGATCTGCTATGTTGGGAATGACAAATTGAAGAGGAATGGCATGGCATTCATCACCACAAAGATCTATCCTGAACTGTGGAGCTATCAGTGATAGAATAATATCCGTACACCTACAAGGAAGACCGTTGTTAATACTACTATTATTCAAATTTGCACACAACCACTAAAGCCAAACCTGAAGACATTGAAGATTTTTACCAATTCTGCAGTCTGAAATTGACCAAACATGTAATCAAGATGTATTTATGATCACTGGTGAAGTGGAATGAAAAAGTTCGAAATAAGAACCACTGGTAGTTGAAAAATAAGGCCTCAGTGATGGAAATGATGCCAGAGATTGCATGATAGAATTTTGCAAGACAAATGACTTACTCATTGCAAGTACCTTCTTTCAACAACATAAACGGTGGCATATGCATAGACCTCACCAGATGGAATACACAGGTATCAGATTAACTACATATATGATATGAGGCAATGGAGAAGCTCAATATCTTCAGCCAAAACAAGGCCAAGAGCTGACTGCAAAACAAACCATCAGTTGCTCTCATGCAAGTTCAAGTTGAAGCTGAAGACAATTATCAGTCCATGAGAGCGAACATAGGACCTCGATTATATCTCATCTGAATTTAGAGACCATCTGAAGAATAGATTTGATGCATTGAACACTTATGACCTAAAACCAGACGAGTTGTGGGATGACATCAAGAACATCATGCTTGAAGGAAGCGAAAGGTCATTTAAAAGACAGGAAAGGAAGAAAAGACCAAAATAGATGTCAGAAGTGACTCTGAACATTCTCTTGAACAGAGAATAGCTATAGGAAATGGAAGAAATGACAAGGGGGGAAGGCTAGGAGGTTAGAGAAAATTCATAAGGAAAGTGGATGGAGGAGGGAGCAACTTATTATCTCAAATTTCTGTGTTTATCGTAAAGAACAGAGAAAGGCA
>NW_006923610.1:7438-7986 GCF_000298275.1 Orycteropus afer afer | reverse complement strand
TTATCTTCTCTGGCATATGAACTCAAGCTGGCTTGTTCTACACAGAAGCCAAAATTGAGTACCTTTTGGAGCTCTGGTGACATAATGCTTAAGGCATCTGACTACTAACCAGCAGACTAGTGGTTCAAACCCACCAGCCTCTCCTTGGAAGGAAGATTGGGCAATTCACTTCCATAGAGATACCGCCTCAGAAACCCAAGGAGGGATCGCTGAGTTGAATTGACTCAATGGCAGTGAGCTTTTTTTTTTTTTTTTTTTTAAATATCTTTTTAAATGCAGAATTTTTCATTTGGGTCCATATCATGAACATTTGAGCTTTCTCCTTCAGAGACCTGGGAATAACACATGCGTCACTTACAATAGTTGAGAAGATACTCATAATGACGCTCAAGTTGGAAAAACTGTAAGTCATTTTTTTTTTCTTAGATTTATTTTCACTTAGTTGTGGTTTTTTAAGGTTTGGTTTTCTTATTTTGAAAGTTAATTGAATGAGGTCTAATTATAAGTATTCAAACTCACCCTTTTTAATGTACATTTAAGTGAGTTTT
>NW_006923610.1:5741-7154 GCF_000298275.1 Orycteropus afer afer | reverse complement strand
GGCTGTACCACAGTTTATCCGCTCATCACTTGATGGACAGTTGGGTTATCTCCACCTTTTGGCTATTGTGAGTAAAGCTGCTGAAATCACTCAAGGGTCTTTGTGTGAACAAATGCTTTCATTTCATTGAGGTAAATACCTAGAAAGGCATTGCTAAATGCATACTAACTTTATAAGAAAGTGATAAACTTTTTTGAGAGTGCCTGATGGCTTTGCATTCCCACCAGCTGTGTTTGAGTGTTGTAGTTGCTCACATTTTACCTGATATTTATATTTGCCTTTTAAAAATACTAGCCTTTTCTGTATTTTTTTTTTTTTTTTGATGGCTTTAACAAAGATACATTTATCTTCTCACAGCTGAAGAGACTAGACATCTGAATTGAGGGGGCCACCTCTAGGAGAAGGCGTTCTGTCTCTGTTGGCTCTGGGGAACACCTTTGTCTTCTTCCTACATCTGGGGACTCAGCGGCCCTTAGAGCTCTCCGTGTGTCTTGGCATTCATCTTCCCTTGGGTCCAGGAGATTCTCAGTGCAGCAATTCTGCCTCTAAAGAACATGCTTCACTCCTGGTTCTTTCTTGGTGGTGCCTTTTCTGTACATTTCCAAGGGAAAAGTTATATACAAAGAAGAATTTTTTTAAAAAGAGGCAGATCTGTACAAATATGTTCCTTTTGTTGTTGGGTGCCATCGAGTCATCTCCGACTCACAGTGACCCTGTGCACAGCCGAACAAAATACTGCCCGGTCTTGTGCCAGCCTCATGATCCTTGCTATACCTGAGCCCATTCTTGCAGCCACTGTGTCTGTCCAACTCATTGAGGGCCTTCCCCTTCTTTGTTGACCAGTACGAATATATCATGCTATTAATATCTAAATACTAGAAAGTGTGTAATGTTATCTCATTGTGGTTTTAGTTTGCATTTCTCTGATTGCTGATGTTACTGAGTGTCTATGTGCTTATTTGCCACTTGTATCTTCTTTAATGAGATGCCTGTTCAGATCTGTTGCCATTTTTTATTGAATATTTATCTTCTTCTCATTGAGTTATCAGAGTGCTTTATATATTCTGCATACATATTCCTTTGCACAAATAGGTATTTCATAAATGTTTTCTCCCTGATATGGCTTTTCATTCTCTTAAAATTTTCTTCTGAAGAGACAAAGTTTTTAATTTTGATGAACTCTAATTTAGCATTTTTTTCTTAAATGGCTTGTGCTGCTTTTGTGTCTTGGTGAAGAAATGTTTATATAACCCAAAGTCACAAAGATCTTCTATTTTTTTCCCCCAGAAGTTTTATTGTTGTGTAGCTCTTCCAGCTAGGTCTGTGATCCTTTTTAATGTTCCTATATGGTATGAGGTAAGGGCTGACTTTATTTCTTTGTACATTGCACTTTTGAAAAATATTTTACTAGGG
>NW_006923610.1:1960-3091 GCF_000298275.1 Orycteropus afer afer | reverse complement strand
GAAATAAAATGAAAGCAAGTAATGTTTATCCAGAAATTGCTCTTATCCTAGAAATTTATTGAACATTCTGGGTAGGAATGCAACATGACAAATTAAAAGTCCCTTAACATACTGGATGGTGCCCACCTACCATTACTGAATTTTTTTTTTTTTTTTATCAAAGATTCTAAGGAAGAATCCTGATCAAAAGGTGGGAAATGAAGACCAGAATTTCAAATTGTCATGGACTCCAGAGTTTGTGGAGCCACTGAGACTGAATGAACCCCTGAAACTATTGCCCTGAGATAATTTTTTACCCTTAAACCAAAAAGATACCCCGGAGTCATCTTTAAACCAAACAGTAGTTGAGGTTAACTAGTAAAGGATGTCTGCCTTGAGCATTGTGCTCTTTAAGAACTGTCTATATGGGATCCGATTGACAACAACAACTCAAAAGATTCACTAGGAAATTTAGAGGGCAGGGACTTCGTGTTAATGGAGGAGGAACAATTTGGAAAAGGAGGGCGAGAATGGTTGCACAACTTGAAGAATGTAATCAGTGTCCCTGACTTGATCATGTAGAAGTCGGTATGTTCTGCTGTGTATATTCTCAAGAAACAGAAAATAAAATACAATTCTGTTAAGTGTCTTATCAGAGCCCAAAGGGAGAAAATTTCTTAATCTACTTACATCTCAGGTCTCAGGCCTGCTTTAAGAGAAAAGAACCAGGGGGCGTGTAGACACATTCTGTACAGAGCCTTCTGTTATGGGGGCTAGGATATATGGCAGCAGGGACCACGAGACGGAGTTGGGTAGGTGCATGGAGAAGGGCATGTCCAGATGAGGACCTGTGATCAGTGGGAATTGGCACAGTTTAGCAGCTGTGGCCCTGCTCCCCTCAGAGGACCGTCTTTCAGAAGAGTCATGTGTGACGACAGCATGATTGTGCACACACAGAAGAGGTGGAGAGAGGAAGCTACGCCATCCTCTGCATCTGAGACAGGGCAATATGTGGTATGTGAATGAATGTAAGGAGAAATGGCAGATGGGTCTAGCTGAGTGCGGGAATCTCTGTCTTCCAGCCTTGTGCTTTCATTAAGTATTGAACAATTGGCCTTCGGACCAATGGAATAATCCTACATGTAACCCATT
>NW_006923610.1:0-910 GCF_000298275.1 Orycteropus afer afer | reverse complement strand
TTTGCAAAGAAATGGGAAACTGCTCGGTCCCAGGAAAACCGTGTGGCAACGATCCAGAGAACAGGTGTCAGGCAAAGGCTGCACAGGGTAGACAGAGTCCTCAAGAGGCCAAGGGGCATGAAGAAACGGCACTTCAATGAAGAGCAAAATGGCAACATCAAGAGGAAACAGGGGGCCAAGCCATTTATGCATAACACCCCCAAAGCAAGAAGGCCCAGGAGGCCAGCCCTAAAAGAGGTGGCACAACTCCACAAGGTGCAGAGACCAACGAAGTTAGGTGAAACCTCCTTTGACACAGAGCCTTCATTCATCAAGGACCATAAAGGAGCAGTCTCTTCTTTCCTGAAACAGTACTTGATGGGCAGGCCTCCTACCTCCCTTCCTTCAAAGGCCCTACCTGAGGTTAAAAAACAATCGAAAGACTTGACCTATACCATTTTTGTTTTAGAAGATGCAAATGCTAGAGTTAAAAACATGGAGGCTCATAAAAAAGTATCACATTCTGGAAGAAAATACAACTTTTATAAATCTCATTCCCCTGTGGTTCACAGAAGACCAAAGGTCAAAAAGAGTCAAAGGTTGAAAACGGAAGATTCAATCCATAGACGGATGTTTAGAAAGAGACTAGACTTCCTTTCTCTGCACTGAGGAGTCTCATAAATTCCCCTTCCAGAGAGGCTTTTTCATCTTTGGGAGAAATAAGTTCTCCAGAAAATCCCTCTCCAGAATTACTCGTTTTTGCAGAACCTTCTGCAGCTAACGCTACTGTACACAATGCTACCGTGGTAGATAAGACTAGCCCTGAAACCATTGCCCATAAGGATCCTTCCACTGCAGATTCTGCTGTGACTACAGACAACTTAATGCCAACCGTTAACCAAACTAATGAAACACAGTGGGAGTACCATGA
>NW_006923609.1:31009-31567 GCF_000298275.1 Orycteropus afer afer | reverse complement strand
TTTAAGAGAAGAATAAGAAAACAGAGAAAGTGAAAAGAATAACAAAGAAAAATTCATAAAGGAATAACAGGGGATGAACAGAATGAAAAGAGAGAGAAAAAAAGAGGAAGATGGAAACAAAGAATAATTTGAAAACAAATAAACACCAGGAAAACTGAGGTGTCAGTGAATCCAGACTGTTTCTTCTGGGGAACAGTGCACCTGGTCCTGGTACTATTTTCTGCCTACACAGAAGGGAGCTAAGAACAGTGAATTTGTTCTCAGACAAGTCCTTGCTGACTCAGATAATATCTAGGGGTATGGTGCCTGGATCTTGACAAAACTTACTGGCAGCCAAAATGCCAGCAGAAGCAAGTATCTGGTTCCAGGAGGAATTTCTGCCTGCTCCAAATGCAATAAGGGAGAGGGCAATTTTTTCTTAGAAAAAAATTCCTCTTGTCTTGACAGCCAGCTGGGGAAAGGGTCCTTATTTCCAGAAAAAGTTCCTCTTGCCCCAAAAGTGTGCTTGGTATAGGCCACAGAGTCCCTGCAAGAATTTCTGCCAGCTGGGAGCAAGGC
>NW_006923609.1:29404-30059 GCF_000298275.1 Orycteropus afer afer | reverse complement strand
TTATAGCCTTTGAAATGCTGTGGGGCAGTTCTATTTTGTTTTATAGGGTCACTTGGAGTTGAAATTGACTCAATGGCAAAAGGTTATGTCTATATAATTCCCTCTATTTAAACAGAAATTGCATTTAGTGACTCACTTGCAACAAATACCATAAATAAAAGTGATGAAATGTTAATTCTAGTAATAAGTGAAAATAATTGCATAACTCTTGGATGCTACATCATGCACCTGTTTTTTACTCTCTTTATGGACATATACATTATATCTATCTATCTATCTATCTATCTATCTATCTATCTATCTATCTATCTATCTATATATATATTCATTTATTTTGCTTCTTTAGAGAACTCAGCCTAAGACAACAGAAGCAGATTGCTTTTGGCTAGCAATGCCAGTAGCAAAAGTTCTCAGTCATCCTTCAGAGGTATCACAGTTGTAGACAAACAACATACTCGTTATACATGTTTTCTCAAATCACACAACCTGCAAGCACATCAGTTTCTAGTGTATAATATGCACATTCTATGAGTCTGTGCATTATTTACTTGGATGTGCTGCAAGGTCAAAATATAATATATCAACATTCCACCCCTAATTTGTAATTTGGTACACAAAGAACCAAATTGCTCTTTACTTCCACAAGACATTACAC
>NW_006923609.1:26147-26793 GCF_000298275.1 Orycteropus afer afer | reverse complement strand
ATAATAGTAGTATTAACTGGTCTGCCTTATAGGTGTATGAATATTATCCTATTACTGACAGCACTGTACTTTAGGGCAGATCTTGAAACACCATTTGTGATGATGAATGCCATACCATTCCTCTTCAAATTGTCATTCCTGACACAGTAGATCATATGGTTGTCTGATTCAAAATGGCCAAAACTGGTCCATTTCAGCTCACTGCTGCCTAAGATATCAACCTTTGGGCATTCCATTTCATTTTTGACAACTTCCGTTTTCCTAGATTCATACATTGTACATTCCATGTTCTGATTATTAATAGATGTTTGCAGGTGTTTCTCCTCAATTTGAGTCATGCCACATCAGCAAATTGAGGTCCCACAAGATTTAATTTATCCATATCATTAAGGATGGTTCTACTCTGATGAGGCAGCACTTTCCCAGTTGTACCTGGAGTGCCTTCCGATCTAAAGGGGCTTGTCTTCCTTTGCTGTAGTGAACAATATTTCTGGGCTATTCATAAACTTGCACAGCAATGGATCAGACAGTGTTTATCTGCTATTCATAAAGTTTTCCTTGGCCAATTCTTTGAGAAGTAGAAGGCTCTTCCTTCTTCCTAGTCTTTCTCAGTCTGTAAGCTGTGTTGAAACCTGTGCACCATGTG
>NW_006923609.1:23913-25342 GCF_000298275.1 Orycteropus afer afer | reverse complement strand
AATGATTTCTGACCCACAGAGCCATACATTTGTATATGAAAAATAGCATTCTATTATCAAATAAACCAAAATTCAAACTCACTGCAATTGGGTTGATTCTGATTCAGAGTGAGCCCCTTTGGGTTTGCAAGGTGGTAAAGCTTTACAAAAGTAGATTGCCCAGTCTTCCTTCCATGGAGTGGCTGGTGGGTTTGAACTGTCAACATTCTAGTTAGCAGTCAAGTGCTTTAGGTACTACACCACTAGAGCATCTTATCAAATAGAAGTGGAATATGCAAGATTGGGTGTCAACAAGCCCAGAAGACACAAGTAACTTACATGACTAAGTGGCCCAAATGATGTTGGTTCAATTCTGGTACCTTACCTTTTCATTCCCAGTCTGCATCTATGGCCTTATAAAAAATGCCTGCTATCAGTTGACTGAGGAAAAGTAACGTGGTTCAGGTGTACAGATGGTTCTGAACAATATGCAGGCATTATTAAAAAATGATGACAGAAACTATTCCAGTTCCTCCCAGAAAGAAGGGTGAAGGAAAATGCTTTCTGTGAGCAATAGTTTGAGAAGTACACATGGCTGATAATATTGTTTGAACAGAAAAATGGGTAGATGTGTATGCCAATTAATAGAGTGTGGCCCAATATTTGTCTGGATGATCAGGAATTTGAAAAAAAAAAAATGATTGGAAAATTGAAGACAAGAAGGTCTGCAGAAAACATATGTGGTTACATCTTCCTGATTGTGCAATGTTGTGAAGATATGTTTCTTATGAATGCTAATGGAGAATTGTAATACTAAAGTGAATAGCATGACACATTATGTGGACTAATTAGCTTCTTTCCCTAGACACTCCTTTGACTGGATAAAGTGCTCATGAAAAAGGAGGCTTGGTGACAGCGATTAGGTTTACGATAAACTCAGGATTATATACTTCAGCTTACCAAGGGCAGTCTGGCTGTGGTCAGTGTTGTCGATGCTAGCAGCAGTAACCACCATTGAGTCCCCAACATGGCACAATAGCCTAGAGTGATCAACCAGTTATTTAATAGCACATTTATAACATTGGATCACTTTCATCATGGAAAGGGAATATTTTACTCCTCCTGAAATATATGTTTACTCTCATATGGATTTTTCCATATGCAATACTTTTCTTCTGTATGCAATACTTCTTCCAAAACTACCATTGATGGCCTATACAATGTATAATCCAAATTTATGGTATTCAATACAGCATTACCTCTCATCAAGGAACTCACTTCCCATAAAATGAAGTGTGAAAATGGTCCATGCTTATGAAATTCAATTTGTCTTTCATGTTCTGTATAGTCCTTAAGAAACTGGCTTAATGTAGTGATGAAATGGCCTTTTTGAAAACTCAGTTACAATGGCAAACAGATGCAAATAACTTTCAGGACTGGAGCTTATTTA
>NW_006923609.1:21311-22248 GCF_000298275.1 Orycteropus afer afer | reverse complement strand
GAGGGGAGGGGGAATGAGTTAGTAAACCCCTCCCAAACAAGATGGAGTCCAGGAGCCATTTTGGGGAACTTTAGAGCTTTGCCCCATGCAGTCCACCCCAAGTCCCTAAATAGTCCTCACAGTCTGTGTGCCACCCTTCTGGCAAATCCCTCAGACCTGGGCACCAGAGCACTGTAACCAAATTACACAAACACAATGTATTCTATAACATAAGAAAAGACATATACTAATTGTATCTATAACTCCAGATAAGAAATATTGCCACCTAGTGGGCACAGAGTTTATCCAAGAACTAACAGGGCCTTCAGATAATTGTTGAATAACAATTATATGAGTTTGCATACATTGTAAGCCTAGATCAATAATATGATTATAATCAGGCATATATATGCAGCAATCTGTTAGAATTAGAGCACAAGTTCTTCCCTGGGTGGTAATAAGTATACCTAACACCATTCTGTTCTGTTAAGCTAATTTTCTCAGTTGGATGGTTTCTGGAGATAACAAAGAAACATCATGAGCAGTCTTATTTAATGCAATGGTGGTATGTTTTGCCAAGGTCTCTACTTGCTATTGAATGTCAATAGTAGCCACACCTGTGGTAAATATAGCTAAATATGGCCAATGGGTAGAACCTCCAATTAGTTCTATGTTGGCATCTGTAGTGATAAAAGTGCACATCTCATTTGGAGGGCTTGGATGGCAGACCCAATTAATTGTGTTAAAGATGTATGACCATTTCCAGGTGCATTTTCTTGTCCAATTATAAGATAAGTAAGGCCATGATCGTCACACATCCAGAACAATCTCCAAGAGATGGGAAAGATCCCCAAGGGTGAATTATTTTGTTTTCCTAACCACATAGTACTATTGATAGTAATGGTATGATTACAAAAATGTCAGGGCAGCCACCCCATATTCTTGCTATTATCTTTTG
>NW_006923609.1:17746-19170 GCF_000298275.1 Orycteropus afer afer | reverse complement strand
CAGATTGCTTCTGAGCTAGGCTGGACTGCTATAGCTACCTATCCAGGAGGATTGGGCCTGGATGACCCATCAGTATACCACACATGGTATAGGGCCATTTCCTTCATTTATGTGGGTGGGGGACACAGCAGGTATTTCTGCTATTTGGGTCCCTTCCTCTAATATTTGATGTAGTTCCACATTCAGGGGGCTGTTTGACCAGGTGCTGTGCTGTTGCAGGTAGGTATGCCATTTAGACAAGGTGTTTGTTTGTGCCACCCCTGATTGAGGTTTGTTGAGTTCTTTAACCCATCCTGCCATTGGATAGTGTGTCTCCACTATGACTGGAACCCCTTTAGTCATGTCTTCTACATGCCATAAGCTTTGAAAAGTAGAACAAATTTGTTGCTCAAGGGGACAACAGCTCTGCTTGACACCATTCCATAACTGTCACCATAACATCAAAAGGATTCATCTATCCTGTTGCTATTGCCAGTCTCCATCCAGAGCTCTCATGATAGCTAGCAACATTCAATTTCCATGGGGAACCCAGCTGAATGACTCCTAAATCCTTAATTTGTTGTGCAGCCACTTTTGTTGCCTAGTGGTTGTGCTCCTGCTCAAAGCTCTAGTCCCAAATTGTACCCTTTTTAGTGGGTTTGTAGAGGGGGCATACTATCTGATCCAGGTGTGGAAGGAAATGCTTCCACTATTCTAATAACCCTAGAGATACTTGTAATGACAACATTAGTAGAGATAGTGTAGGCATTAACTTTGTCAATGATGGTAGCAGGTATAGCTTTTGTCTTACCTGAACAAATGACACCCAAGTATTTGACAGATAAACCAGGCCCCTGCTGCTTATTGGTATTGACTGCACATCCTCAGTTTTCCAAGTGCTAGATTAATTTGGGAATCTGTTGAAATCAAATCATTAGAGGTTAGCATAACACCATCAATATAATGGAAGAGAGTGACACCTTCAGATTTCTCCCATTGCTACAAGTCTGGGGACACCAGTCCATGACACATTAAAGGGGTATATAAATACCTCATGAGGAGGATGGTGAAACCCCAGTGTTCCCTTTCCCATTCAAAGGCAAATTGATCTTGGCTTTCTGCAGCAATATAAATGCTAAAGAATGCATCAGCTAAGTCCAAAACAAAACAGCAAGTTCCTAAATACTCTCCTATTGAGTTGAGTAAAATATGGCCTAGCAAATTATCAAGCCAGAGCTATAAATACAGGGCCACAAAGGTCATATACAAAGAAAAACCTGTTGCAGTGCAATAATAGAAATATTTGTTAAATTATTTTCATTTATTATGAAAATTATTATTTATTGTGATGACTGCGTGAGTTTTGTCCTCTAATGTATTAATTTGATGCATCATATTAATTGATTTCCATTTGTTAGAACATTTCTGCAGTCTTGGAATAAATC
>NW_006923609.1:16310-17351 GCF_000298275.1 Orycteropus afer afer | reverse complement strand
AATAGATTACAATATAAGTATAAATTCTGACTATATTTCTTTATTACTTTTCTCAAAATGGCTACAGTAAATCTGCCTCTTCTGTGACATGCTTTTCTTAGAGTCCCCTCTGTGCTGCATAACTTATGGGTCAGCCAGTTATTTGGACAATTCAATAAACCTCAAGAAAAAAAAAACCATTATACTGTCTATTGATGAAGCATGTATCATGTGGTGGACAAACTCTAGTATGTCCCTCCCCATGATCTTTGCTTCCACTTGTTCTCATCCATACACTATCTCTTACCTCAAGTGTGGGCAGGGCCTGTGATTTGCTTTTAAAAAGAAATATGGCAAATGAAAAGTTGTCACTTCATGATGATCTTATGTACTATAAGATTCTGTCTTGATAGAAGGGAGAGTCTTAGGCCTAGTCACAGCCTTAAGTTCTACAATTTTAAATTATATAATAGTATTATTAATCTTAATAACATTGTTCATTTGTTCCAGTAATGTGAGTGAGCTTTAAAACAGATTCTTCCTTAATGGATTCTAGTCTGACTGACTTCTTGATTGTACCCTGTGAGACTCTCAACATTAGACTTAAACTATGTGTACCAGACTTCTGACCCAAAGGCACAGTAAAACAATTTGCAATATTTACAGTATTACATTTTGGTAATATGTCACAAAGCAAGCAGGAGTGAAACTACAATGATATGGAGAGGATATTCAAAGTTCAACTAGTTCTAATGTCTTCCCTGGCTTTTGATGAGTGTTCCGAGTATGACTGCTCAGGTTTTCAGAGTTGTGTAGTCAGAGTTTAACCAATCTTTCTTTGGTTCTCCTACTTCAGGATATTCTGTTAAATTTTTGGCAGTTTTGTGTGCTCTCCAGTGGGACTGCATCCAAGTCTATCTAATATGAAGGTTTTTACCCTTAGTTTTCTACTGGGTTTATAATTTTTAGCTAAAAATACTATTCATTGTTACCTCTGTTTCCCTGGTCTGTCATGCCATGATAAAACTACTATTTTCTGCATTAATGTGACATATTCTCACT